>NW_027510159.1:600000-900000 GCF_048772815.1 Callospermophilus lateralis
TACCTATCCATGAACAGGGTATATTTTTCCACCTTCTAAGATCTTCTTCTATTTCTCTCTTTAGGGTTCTGTAGTTTTCATTGTATAAGTCTTTCACCTCTTTTGTTAGGTTGATTCCCAAGTATTTTATTTTCTTTGAGGATATTGTGAATGGGGTGGTTGTCCTCATTTCCATTTCAGAGGATTTGTCGCTGATATACAGGAATGCCTTTGATTTTTGCGTGTTGATGTTATAGCCTGCCACTTTGCTGAATTCATTTATTAGGTCTAATAGTTTCTTTGTAGACCCTTTTGGGACTGCTAGGTATAGAATCATGTCATCTGCAAATAGTGATAATTTGAGTTCTTCTTTTCCTATTTTTATGCCTTTAATTTCTTTCGTCTGTCTAATTGCTCTGGCCAGTGATTCGAGAACTATGTTGAACAGAAGTGGTGAGAGAGGGCATCCCTGTCTTGTTCCAGATTTTAGAGGGAATGCCTTCAGTTTTTCTCCATTCAGAATGATGCTAGCCTGAGGCTTAGCATAGATTGCTTTTACAATGTTGAGGTATGTTCCTGTTATCCCTAGTTTTTCTAGAGTTTTGAACATAAAGGGATGCTGTACTTTGTCGAATGCTTTTTCCGCATCTATCGAGATGACCATATGGTTCTTATTTTTAAGCCTGTTGATGTGGTGAATAACATTTATTGATTTCCGTATATTGAACCAACCTTGCATCCCAGGGATAAATCCTACCTGATCATGGTGCACAATTTTTTTGATATGTTTTTGTATCCGGTTCGCCAGAAGTTTATTGAGGATTTTTGCATCTAGGTTCATTAGAGATATTGGTCTGTAGTTTTCTTTCTTTGAAGTGTCTTTGTCTGGTTTAGGAATCAGGGTGATGTTGGCCTCATAGAATGAATTTGGAAGTTCTCCCTCTTTTTCTATTTCCTGAAATAGCTTGAAAAGTATTGGTATTAGTTCCTCTTTAAAGGTTTTGAAAAACTCTGCTGTATACCCATCCGGTCCTGGGCTTTTCTTAGTTGGTAGTCTTTTGATGGTATCTTCTATTTCCTCAATTGATATTGGTCTGTTTAGGTTGTCAATATCCTCCTGACTCAATCTGGGCAAATCATATGACTTAAGAAATTTATCGATGCCTTCACTATCTTCTATTTTATTGGAGTATAAGGATTCAAAATAATTTCTGATAATCTTCTGTATTTCTGCAGTGTCTGTTGTGATATTGCCTTTTTCATCCCGTATGCTGGTAATTTGACTTCTCTCTCTTCTTCTCTTTGTAAGCGTGGCTAAGGGTCTGTCGATTTTATTTATTTTTTCAAAGAACCAACTTTTAGTTTTGTCAATTTTTTCAATTGTTTCTTTCGTTTCGATTTCATTAATTTCAGCTCTGATTTTAATTATTTCTTGTCTTCTACTTCTTTTGCTGTTGTTTTGCTCTTCTTTTTCTAGGATTTTGAGTTGAAGTATTAGATCATTTATTTGTTGGTTTTTTCTTTTTCTAAGGAATGAACTCCAAGCAATAAATTTTCCCCTTAGAACTGCTTTCAATGTGTCCCATAGATTCCGATATGTTGTGTCTGTGTTTTCATTTATCTCTAAGAATTTTTTAATTTCCTCCTTGATGTCTTCTATAACCCATTGATCATTCAGTAACCTATTGTTCATTCTCCAAGTGATGCATGATTTTTCCTTACTTCTTTTATCGTTAATTTTCAATTTCATTCCATTATGGTCAGATAAGATGCATGGTATTATCTCTACTCCTTTATATTGTCTAAGAGTTGCCCTGTGACATAATATATGATCTATTTTTGAGAAGGATCCATGTGCTGCTGAGAAAAAAGTGTAACTGCTTGATGTTGGGTGGTATATTCTATATATGTCAATTAAGTCTAGGTTATTAATTGTGTTATTGAGCTCTATGGTTTCCTTATTCAACTTTTGTTTGGAAGATCTGTCCAGTGGTGAGAGAGGTGTGTTGAAGTCTCCCATGATTATTGTATGGTGGTCTATTAGACTCTTGAAATTGAGAAGAGTTTGTTTGATGAACATAGCTGCACCATTGTTTGGGGCATATATATTTATGATTGTTATGTCTTGTTGGTGTATGGTTCCCTTGAGAAGTATGTAGTGTCCCTCTTCATCCCTTTTGATTAACTTTGGCTTGAAATCTATTTTATTTGATATGAGTATGGACACTCCTGCTTGTTTCCGAAGTCCATATGAGTGATATGATTTTTCCCAACCTTTCACCTTCAGTCTATGTATGTCTTTTCCTATCAAATGCGTCTCCTGAAGGCAGCATATTGTTGGGTCTTGTTTAGTGATCCATTCTGCTAGCCTGTGCCTCTTAATTGGTGAGTTTAAGCCATTAACATTCAGAGTTATTATTGAGATATGGGTTGTTCTTCCAGCCATATTTGTTTATTTATGTTACTAAACATGGTTTGTTTTCCTCTTTGATTATTCCCCCCCACCTTTACTGTACTACCTCCCGCTGTTGGTTTTCATTGATATTTTCCATTTCCTCTTCCTGTAATATTTTGCCGAGGATGTTTTGAAGAGATGGTTTTCTAGCTGCAAATTCTTTTAACTTTTGTTTATCTTGGAAGGTTTTAATTTCATCTTCCATCCTGAAGCTTAATTTTGCAGGATACACAATTCTTGGTTGGAACCCATTTTCTTTCAGTGTTTGAAATATGTTATTCCAGGATCTTCTAGCTTTCAGAGTCTGTGTTGAAAGATCAGCTGTTATCCTGATTGGTTTACCCCTAAATGTAATCTGCTTCCTTTCTCTTGTAGCTTTTAAAATTCTCTCCTTATTCTGTATGTTGGGCATCTTCATTATAATGTGTCTAGGTGTGGATCTCTTATGATTTTGCACATTCGGCATCCTGTAGGCTTCTAGGATTTGGGATTCTGTCTCATTCTTCAAGTCTGGGAAGTTTTCTCGTATTATTTCGTTGAATAGATTGCTCATTCCTTTGGTTTGGACCTCAATACCTTCCTGTAGCCCCATGACTCTTAAGTTGGGTCTCTTTATGTTATCCCATATTTCTTGAATGTTCTGCTCATGGTTTCTTAACAGCTTTGCTGAGCTGTCTATGTTCTTCTCCAGTTGAAATACTTTGTCTTCATTGTCTGATGTTCTATCTTCTAAGTGTTCTACTCTGCTGGTAGTATTCTCAATTGAGTATTTAAGTTGGTTTATTGTTTCCTGCATTTCCAGGATTTCTGTTTGTTTGTTTTTTATAACCTCTATCTCCCTGTATAGTTGATCTTTTGCTTCTTGGATTTGTTTATGTAATTCATTGTCAAAGTGGTCGAAGTGGTCTTTCATTGTCTGATTTTGCTGTCTAATGTCTTCCTTGAGACTCCAGATCATCTGAAGCATGTACATCCTGAATTCTTTATCTTACATTCCATCTGCTGCAGATATTACCTCTTCTAAAGTTGAGTTGACCTGCATTGCTTGTGGTCCTTTCTTTCCTTGTCTTTTCATACTGATCGCGTTTCTTTCTGCTTGGTGAAACTGTTGTGTTATTGATTTTTCCCCCTATATATTTATATTGCTCTTGTATAGCTGCAAAGTCTCCCTCGCAGGCTTTGGCGGTGGCTCTGCCCCTCCTCCAATTGAGGCAATGTGCCTACCACGCCAGGAGGCCGCTGTACCTGTACTTTCGATGGGCCTGTTCTTTCAGTGGTCACAGGTCCGCCTACCTTCAGGCGTGAGCAGCGGCTTTGCCCCTCCGCTGGCCACTAGGCCTGTTCTGTCTGTCGTTTGCAGGTCTGTCTACCTAAAAGGCGCTGGTGGCGGCTCTGCCCCTCCCCCGACCGGGGCGATGTATCTGGCGGGCCACTGGGCCTGTTTTGTCAGTGGTCACGATTCCGCCTACCTTGCACGCGCGTGGAGCAGCTGTGTCCCTCCGAGAGTTGCTGGGTCTGACCTGCCGGTGGGTGGCATGTGCGCCTACCTTGCAGGCGCGGGGGTGGTTCTGCCGTTCCGCGGGTCACTGGGCCTGATTTGCTGGTGAGTCGCAGGTCTGCCTAACTTGCAGGCGCCCGGTGGCTCTGCCCCTCCCCCAACCGGGGCGGGGCGATGTGTCTGGCCGGCCGCTGGGCCTGTTCTGTTGGTGGTCACAGTTCAGCCTACCTAGCAGGCATGTGGGGCAGCTGTGCCCCTCCGCAGGTTTTTGGGCCTGACCTGCCGGTGGGTCGCAGGTCTGCCTACCTTGTAGGCTCGGGGGGTGGCTCTGCGGCTCTGTGTATTGCTGTGCCTGTTCTGCTGGTGGGTAGTGGGTCCGCCTACCTTGCAGGCGCCCGGCGGCTCTGCCCCTCCCCCAACTGGAGCGATGTGTCTGGCAGTCCACTGGGCCTGTTTTGTCGGTGGGTGGTCACAGTTCCGCCTACCTTGCACACCCGTGGAGCAGCTGTTTCATTAGTGCCTGGGCACACTCTCCTTGTTTGCCTCCCTCAGGCCCTAAGTTTGTAGAGCTTGGGGCTGAGAACCCCCAGCAAATTTGCTTACCTTCTGGTAGCCACTCCCCCGTATCTGGTGCAAGAGACCTCAGTTGTCAGCACTGGTGGGAGCGGTAGCTGGGAGACCCGCGCCGCGCGGCTCCCACCGGCTCCTGCGTCAGCGCCGCCTCGGCTCCCACCGGTTCCCGTGCCGCTGCCGCGGTTCCCGCCAGCTCCGGCTGGCTCCCGCGCCGCTCCTGCTAATTTAGAATCCGCTGGGAAGGAATCTCTTTGGCCGATCTTTGGTGACTTCCCCTCTCTGCTATGGCGGGCCCCTGGCTCCTTGCAGGAGTGACCAAAGGGAGAGGTGGAACTGGCTTGTCTCTGGTCTGACACAATCTCTGGTTTTAGATCCCAGTTCGCTAATTCATAGAGGCTTGGTTAGATTTCCTTCCCGTCCTCTCAAGGGGGGGAGCCCTTTCCCGGGTGGGCAGGGCCGTTAGCAGAGCCGGAAGGGCACGGGCCTTCTGTCGGGCCAGGCGGGGACCCTTCTGGCTGCGCTGGGCCGCCGGGGGCGCCCACAGAGCCAGGCAGACAGCGCCCATGTGGCTAAGAGCCGGGCGGGGTGACCCTTCGCAGAGTGGGCGGGCCGCCAGGAGTGCCGGGATGGTGGGAGCTGTCTGCCAGCCGCGCAGGGACCCTTCTCGACGACCAGGGCCGCCGGGGGCGCTTGTAAAGCCGGGCGGCTGCAGCCTCGTGGCTAAGAACCAGGCGGGCGGGGTGGCTGTTTGCAGAGCAAGAGCGGGATGGCTGGAGATGTCTGCCGGCCTGGCGGGGACCCTTCTCGCCGAGCAGGGCCACCGGGGGGGGCGCTTGTAAAGCCGGGTGGCTGCAGCCGCGTGGCTAAGACCCAGGCGGGCGGGGTGGCTGTTTGTAGGGCAAGAGCGGGGCCGCCAGGGTAGCCGGGATGGCGGAAGCTGTCTGTCGGCCTGGCAGGGACCCTTCTCGCCGAGCAGGGCCGCCGGGGGCGCTTGTAAAGCCGGGCGGCTGTAGCCTTGTGGCTAAGAACCAGGCGGGCGGGGTGGCTGTTTGCAGAACAAGAGCGGAATGGCGGGAGCTGTCTGCCGGCAGGGTGGGGACCCTTCTCGCCGAGCAGTGCCTCCGGGGGTGCTTGTAAAGCCGGGTGGCTGCAGCCACGTGGCTAAGAACCAGGCAGGCGGGGTGGCTGCTTGCAGGGCAAGAGCGGGGCCGCCAGGGTAGCCGGGCTGGCGGGAGCTGTCTGCCGGCCGGGAGGGGACCCTTCTCGCCAAGCAGGGCCGCCGGGGGCCGCTTGTAAAGCCGGGTGACTGTAGCCGCGTGGCTAAGAACCAGGCGGGCGGGATGGCTGTTCGCCGAGCGAGAGCAGGGCCGCCAGGGTAGCCGGGATGGTGGGAGCTGTCTGCTGGCCGGGCGGGGACCCTTCGGCCGCGCTGCTCTGGGCCGCCTGCCACTTGCAGAAGCAGCCGGTGGCCGCGGGATTGGACTCTGAGCCCGCGCTGCCGGTCAAGTTTCACTTGTCTGGGGCAAACTGTCAGTCTAATAAACTTACTAATTCTCAGCAGGTCTCCTTTCAACGGAATTTTGCTAGAAGATCCTCAGTAGGTAGAATGTAGCTGTTTTAATGGGTGTTTCTGATCCCGTTAATGTGGAGATATTGAAAGTGCTGCTTCCTCACCGGCCGCCATGTTGGATCCGACTTGTTTAGTTCTTGATGTCAGATGGAGAGACATTTCTCTTTCATAGCAGTCAGCCACTGCAGGGCTTGTGTGGTCTCCATATGGAACAAGTCTCCACCTTGAATCCTTTGTTACTTTGGGGAAGTTTGAGTTCCCTGAAGGGCCAGTCCAGGTGGTGAGTTCATTCCTATGGCAAAGGAGGTGGGGCCTGCCAATGAGAAGGAGTAGAAAAATCAGAGTAAGACACTTCCAGGAAAAAGAACATTGGTTCATATTATTCTCTGTTGCGTGCTTCCATCTTGCCCTCTGTCATAGCTAGCTGCTCAGGTATATTTATTCATAGTTCAAAGCTAATTGAGGGCAAGTATCAACCAAATTCTAGAAACCTTTGCCTAATTAAAAATGGTTAGCTGAGTTAAGATACTTCAAGGAAATGATGAGAGGAACAGAAACCAAGGTCGGCATCTTATTAAACTCTTGTTTCTTTCAGACCTTTAAAAAATTGAATTTGATATTTTTTAGTAATTTGGGGGGAATTGAACTTCACTGAACTTTCTTTAAATGAAGGGACAGGGTGAGTGCTGAAGATGAAATCAGAAATGGAAGGCACAGGGTTAGTGTTTAAGAGGAAATCAGATATTGTGAAATATCTGATGCCTAATGGAGCTATGGTTTGAAAAACATTCACAATAATAAATTTAAATGTATCCTCAGAGAAGTCATAGGATTTGGAAAGAAAGTGTTGATATAGTTTTTTGCTAAGCTCAAATAGGACTCGATTATTGCATTTTGAATATTATTACAATTTGTTAGTTCCTTTTAAAATGTACTTTTCATACTAATTTTAAATAGTCGGTGAAAATATCTCTTCTTTGCATTTTTTGCTCTATATTTATTCCATGATTAATTTCAACAAGTTATTTCATTGTCACGGTCCTACAAGATAGTTGGCACACATGGTTACCCAATATTGGTAGCATATTTTGAATGCCTAATTACAAACTCTTCATAAAGCAGTTTATAAACCTCTTTTCAGCAAGTCCATGTTGTAAAGTTTGTTGAGTATACAGGTTAGTCATTATGGATTTGGAATCAGATTTGAAATCACCTCTGCTCTTTCTCACCACTGAGTGTCTTTGAAAGAAAAGTAATGAAGCTTCCCTCCGTAAAGCTCATTTTATGAACCTGTAAACTGGAACTCATAATATCTAGTTCAGAGAATTGTGAAATTGACATGAAATGATGTGATGTTTTGCATAGAGTGTATGACAGTATAAAGGCTCAATGTAATAGAATAGTATTTCTAAGCAAAATATTTTATGCTACAATTGGTACGCATGGCTCTTGAGAGAACAAAGAACTGGACATTACCATTGGAAGAACAATCAATCCTACTTAAGTATTCTGATTGAAAATGAAAACTGTTGGAGAGTGGATGTAAAAGAGCAGCGTCCTTATTCCCTTGGTGCTGCAGTGCTCTACTTTCAATCTGTGATGGGCTGAGTTTTCTGCTGCTTGGTCCTGACCCTGAATACTGATCCTCTCCAAGGACAACTGCTATATTTGACAACAAACACCCCACCTGAGGATCAGAAGGCCAACCCAATGTGACTACTCATGTCCCACATGTTAGAAAGGTCTTCCTCCAGTTGAAATTAAATGGAATGTTTTTGAGAAATAGAAAGCTGCTCTACTCCAGGTTCTTCAATATAGAGAATGTGAAGCAAAGCAAAGCATAGTGTACAGAGTCATGGAAACGGGCACCTCAGGCTTCTCATTAGGGCACGCATCATGGAACAGTCTCATGGTCAAAGTCATGGTGCTATCAAACTCTTGACAACTTACATAACTTCATTGCTGCCCTGTTTCTGGACCGGTCACATTTCCTCCTGTAAAGCCCAATTCTACTTTCATTCATTCTTACATTAGTTCGAATCCACAGTTACTTACTCTTTATTCTAATTTTAGATGTTTTTTATTCTGCAGGATTTTTAAACTTTAGAAATGTCATAAGACTGTTAAGAGAATCCCGATACGGCCTTTCTAAATGATCTAACAAATCTTGTTGACCAATCTTGTTGAGCAAACAGCTTTTAAAGATTTTAACATGCCATCAATGAGGGAGAGAGATCTATATTATAATAGTTGAAATATTCATATACACATGTGAAATATTGAAGTCAGTGTATTTGCAAATGAATGCAAAACTTTTCTTCCTAGTGGGGGAGGGAAGATGACTGAAATTGCCTGGACAAACTTTATTTCCTGCCTCTCCATGAGAGTTATTTGGAATGTCTAGGAGGAGTCACAGACTTTTGACATTTTGCCACATGTCCTTTATCTTGCCTCTTTCCCTAATTCAACCTTTCTGAACAGTTTGAGAGGAGTATTTGTGTCTCACACCCCTGGACACTTAATGCCTTTACTCTGCTGTGAATTGTCCAGGATAGCACATTCTCTCCCATAACCCTGAAAAATTCCTACATTCAGGAAACTAACATTGACACAATGCATTCCTCCAGTCTACAGCCCAATTTGTTAATTGTCCTGTTGTCATCCTCCATGCTGGATTTAAGTCCAGGCTCCCACAGTTCATACACTTATCACATCTCTTTAGTCTCCTTTATATTTCTAGAAAATTTTCAAATTTGCCTACTTCTAAAATTTAGAGACAAAGACTGTGGCATTTCTGGTGTGTATGTGTGTGTGTGTGTGTGTGTGTGTGTGTGTGTGCATATACACACATATACTGCTTCATTGGTGATTGAGTCTTCAGCTATTATGTCAAAAGCCAACATTTGCAAAGCACATTTTACCTCCAAAGTAACATTGGGAAGAAATAGCAATCAGAAATCAAACCCCAAATATGTGGCACCAGGCCTACAATATAGAAATAGCTGTGGAGGTGTGTGCCATGCTTACCAAATTGAGTCAGACTAAGAACTTGGCAGGCAGGAGGTGACTAGAACATGACAGCCTTCGAAGGAGGGGTCGTATCCATGGGCTCTTCACTGGCAGCCTGGGAGGTTGGTGGTGCAGAGGCCTTCTGTGCCAGGGTGGAGGCCAGTGAGTGGACCTTCACTGGCAGCATGGTAACCATGGGGGCATTGGGAAGAGAGGCTCTTTGCTGTCCAGCAGGGTTCCCTGATGCAGGCTGAGGGGTGGGTGGTGGGACAATGGAATGGGACAGATTGGGGTTGGGTTGGGAGAACTGAAGGTTTGGGAGACCGGGGAAGACTGGTCACTTTGCTGGCTGCCTGTGCTGCCTACGGCCATGGACACCCCTGGGCCAGAGCTGTCACTGGACTAAGAAGATGGGAAAATGACCGCCATGGAAGGGGGCGTAGTGTCCATGGCCATGTCCTCAGGCAGCACAGCAGGATGCTGGGAAAGGTGAGCCGATGACATGGCTGTGAGGGTTGGAGGGACGGAGTGCTGGCCCTGGGTATTGGGGTTGCGGGTGGAAGGGACAGGAGTGGGTCTTGGGAAAGAATGAGGAGGAGGAGGAAGAGGAGCAGCAGGAGGAGAAGTCAAAGGAGAGGGAACATTAGGAGGAGGAAGAGGAGGAGGAGCAGGAAAAGGAGTAGGAGGAGGAGGAATGGGAGGAGGAGGAAGAGGAAATGGAGAAGGAGGAGGAGGAAAAGGAGGAGGAAGAGGAGGAGAAGGAAGAGGAAAAAGAGGAGGAGGAAGAAAAGGAGGAGAAGGAGGAACAGAAGGAGGAGAAGGAAGAGGAGGAGGAGGAGGAAGATGAGGAGGAGGAGGAAGAGGAAGAGGAGGAAGAGGAGATGGAGGAGGAAGAGGAAATGGAGAAGGATTAGGAGAAAAAGGAGGCAGAGGAAAAGTAGGAGGCAGATGAGGAGGAGGAGGAGGGGAAGGAGAAGGAAAAGAAGAAGGAAGGGGAGGAGGTGGTTGTGGTGGAGTAGGGGGAGGTGGAGGAGGAGGAATTGGAGGAGGAGGAGGATCAAAAGGAGGAGGAGGATCAATACACATGGGGGTTGGGGATTCCGTTCTGGAAGAGGTAGGATTGGATGGGAAAGGGACCTGGGTAAGAGGTGTGGGAAGGTGAAACACATTAGGGGTAACTCCAACATGGGACTGGGGCCGAAGGGAGAAGGAGGTTTCCTGGGAAGAGGCAGAGGAATATTAGATGAGGGAGGAAGTGGAGGGATGGATAGGTTCAGGGGCCCAGCAGGCTGGAATTCCATCTGCCTGCTGGCAAGGTTGGTTGGGATGGGGGAGGTGTCAGTGGGTGGGGGGAGGGGGCCTGCATTCCAGGGAGGGCCTGCAGGTGGGGAGGATGAATGGACAGTGGTGGTGCAGTCCTCCAGAGCCTCTCTTCCGCCCTGGGCGACCTCTGCCTCAGGCTCCACTTTGTTACTTCTGGCACTCTGAACCCTCCTCAGGGTGCCTTTTGTACATAAAAGTGGCAGCTTTGCAGTTGGGGGCAGCCCATCCTGATGCCAGGAAATCAGTGATGGCAGGGCCACTGGCATGAGCCATTTTCTTTTACTTGGCCTCCTGGAGGCAGCAGTTAGTGAGGGCCAACTCTGGGATAGAACACAGGTCGGCTTTAGGCCCTGCTCTCCCTGGATGGCATCTTGGGAGGCTGGAGAGACAGGCAGATCCAGTTCACCTACATGCTCCTGGGCCCACGTGTGGAGCATTGAGTGGCCCTGGGCTTGAAGCAGGAGGAGCACTCCCTGAGCAGGGTCCTGGGAGCTACAGGTGGCGGGGCTCCCATATGACAGCTTCCTGAGAGACATCTGGGCCCTCTCTGGAACACTCTCTCCGTCCAGGGCACTGAGGTCTCCCCGAGTGTCCTCCTCCTCCTTCTTCTCCTCCTCTTCCTTCTTCTCCTTCTCCTTCTCCTCCTCCTCCTCCTCCTCCTCCTCCTCCTCCTCCTCCTCCTCCTCCTCATTCTCCTCCTTCTCATCCTCCTTCTCGTCCTTCTTCTCCTTCAGCTTCTCCAACTCTCCCTCCTCCTCCTCCTCCTCCTTCTCCTCCTCCTCCTCCTTCTCCTTCTCCTGCTACTCCTCCTGGTGGATCTTTCGTTTTTCTCGCTGTTCCTGGGCCCTGAGCTCAGCTCCCTTAGACGCACCAAGAGGGCAGCGAGCAGGTGTCATGGGCCCCTCAACTTGGTGGATGAGCTGAGAACTGAAGGCAGGAGGAGTGGCCTGCGGCCAGGAGGGGGGACCCTTACTGCTGTCAAGGGTCCCAACATGCGCGAGTTCTTCCGCGATAGCACTGGCTTTTTGGGGAACGGCCCCCAGGCCACCGGCAGCACATCCCCCGACAGAGGAGCGGGCCTCTGTCCCTGCCAGCAGCAGGAGGCCCCCGAGGTCTGGGATCCTGGAGGAAACGCCTGCTGGCAGGGCTGAGGGGAGAGGCAGGTGCAGCGGGGTGGTCCCTGTGAGGAGAGGGAGTCTCCCGGGTGAGACGGGGAGGAGTCTGACGGTCCAAGAGGGCCCTGCGGAGCGGCCTGCGACCGCACTTGGTCAGAAGACTGCCCATGGAGGGCACCTGGGGCTCGTCACTAGGCAGAAGTCCCACACTAGTCCAATGCTAGTCAGCACAGAGCAGCTTGGCTGAGAAGCCAGCTCCTCCTTCGACCAAAGGCTGAACTGGAGTTTAGCCTTTGTGACGTGTGGCTGGAATGCATGACGCACAAAGGACTTGAGCCAAGATGGTAGGTCAAAGGAAGGTTCCAGGGTGAAGAGACCCCCACCCCCACTTGGTCTGAGCCCAGGCTCCTCCTGACTCTGCGCTGCTTCTTCTCCCACACCCACCACACAGTTATTCTCACTCTCCAGAGGGTCATTCGGAGGCTGCTTTCCTTTGGGTTACTTAGGCAGTCATTCTACTTGGCTCCAAAAATATCTCCACGGTTCTACTGGACATGACTGTAGCCATCCAGAGTCAAACCACCATCAGTTGCCTTCAGAAAACTACAGCTATAGTTCCCACCATACTATCAATTTGGAAAACCATTACAGTTGTCCCTGGAACTGTCCCACAGGATCCTTGAGCCAGTAATGGTGCCTGACTCCTATATTACTTCAGGTAAAATATGTATATTTTGTTTGGGAGCAGTTCCCTCTCATCCTGACCAAAGCATAAACACATCCTTTTCTCTCCACCACATTGAGGGTGTGCAGTGTTCTTCCTGTTGCCTACCATTGCATTTTCCAGAGATCTCAGTCCGTGTTTGGCTGACTGCATTGCTTTGGGGCTAAGGTGACGCAGAACGTTTCATGTCTCAGAGGTGTCAGTCCATGGGCAGCCAGCTCCATTGCCTTGGGCCAGAGGTGGAGCAGAACATTGGGGCACAAGGACATTTTGAAGGACAGCTGCTTACCTCATGGCAACCACAAAGCAGAGAGTAAGAAGGAGCAAATGGCAAAATGTTATCTCTAAGGGCATGCTACTAGTGGCCTCCATCTTCCAGCCATGCCCCACCTAACCTCAGTTATAACCCAGTACAGTGGTCCTTTCTAATTATTAATCCACCCAAAGGATTTATTGATTGATTAGGTCACCATGCTCATAATCACATCATTCACCTCTGAACATTCCTCCATTAACTCCAATGAGTTTTTCAGGCGCACCTCATCTCCAAACCACCACATGCTACGCCATAAAAAAGGTTATGGTCCATATCATTGTGAGGAATACACTCAGTGCATCTTAAAGAGTCCTCCTAATCTCAACAGTTTTGGCAACAGGTTGCAGTCAGCCAGGGTCAGCTTGCTGCTATGCAGAAATGGCACCTAGGAGATGCCTTGATCTTCAGAACTGGTCTTCTGGAAGGAGAGATGCCAAGTCATTGTCTAAAACTTTCAGAACTTTTAGGAACCCCTTCTCAAGAGATGATCACTGAAGTGCTGAGTTTTAATTCTGAAGGAAAACTTGGCAAATATGACCAGCCCAGCTGTGTTACACTCAGAGTTCCAAGCTGCCAGTTTTGGGTACTTGGAAGGGTACGGCACAGCCTCCAGAAATTGCTCAGTCTCATAGGTATGCATGTGCACTCCTGTGCCATATAACCCGAATGGGAGCAGTCCTTCTAGGCACAGCTTTTGCACTTGGTTGGTTGGTGTCAGAGGTGGTGATGTGGAAGGTGAGACTCCCTTTAGCCAGAGCATTGTTGTCTGGAAAAAGGAGAGGCTTGGCCCCACCGATGCTAGTTTTAACATTCCAACATGGTTATTCTAGGTGTGGTTGTGTTAGGGACCAAAATTTGACAATTGCTGAAGGAGATAGAAGGGGCTGTGGCGAGGGCCAGGGAAATTCTGTCCTCCAAAGCCAGAGCTGTCTGCCCCTTAATCACCACACAAGCCCAATTAGACCATCTCCCTGAAGACTGGACCTCTCCTCCTGATCAGAGCACGCCACACTCAGCTTCTTCAGCTCTGTCTAAACTCAAGACATTTTCTGGAAAAGGAAGTCGTATTTAGATACTTGTTATCTTTCCCACATACGTAATACATTTAAAATTGTGGCATGGACAGGAAAGTCAAAAAATTGTCTCATCAATGTATCGGACAGGACAACACAGACAAAAAGCACTAAAGTACTTGCACTATTTATTTTTCTGTACTTTCAAGGTAAGGCTGCAGTTTTGGCTCAGTAGTGGAGCACTTGCCTAGCACCTGTGAGGCCCTGGGTTCGATCCTCAGCACCACAGAAAAATAAATGAATAAAATAAAGGTATTGTGTCCAACTACAACTAAAAAATAAACACATAGAATTTAAAGCAATCAATTGTTCAATTTTCTATAAAAGTAGTCCATGACTTTATATATCTTAATTTTTCAAAAGTTTGTGGCTCAGTATCTTTGGATGTTCCAAGTGGCTAGTGACTTTCTGGCATTCTGCATGAATGCCAAATTCAAATAATAGTTTTAGATAAATTCAGATACTTACACTCCAAATCTATGCCAACATATTCATTTAAGAGTACATTTAGGGGCTGTGATGTGGCTCAAGTGGTAGCGTGCTCGCCTGGCATGCCTGCGGCCTGGATTCGATTCTCAGCACCACTTACAAACAAACAAGTTGTGTTCGCCAATAACGAATAATTAAATAAAAAAAAATTCTCTCTCTCTCTCTCTCTCCCTCTGTCACTCTCCCTTTAAAAAAAAGAGTACATTTAATGTGGCTGGGGTTGTGGCTTAGCCTTAGAGCACGCACCTATCAAGTGCAAGGTCTTGGGTTTGATCCTCAGCACCACATAAAAATAAATGAAATAATAGTATTGTGTCCAACTACAACTAAAAGATAAGTATTTTTTAAAGAGTACATTTAATGAATGTTCACAACTCAAAAATTGATAAACTGAGTACATATATTCAAACATCTCAGTATATGTAATAATATGTAGAATTTTTCTGTGTCGACTTTTAAATGTTTCCCCCCAAAAAAAGAAAATAAAGGGATAAAATTGTAAAAGTACTTTCAGTACTCTCAACAAACCCTGTAAAGCAAAGTGGAAAAAATGAGTTTTCTAGCTGGGGATGCAGCTCAGTAGTAGAGTGCTTGCCTAGCATGTAAAAGCCCCTGGATTTAACACCCAGTACTACAAGGGGGTTGGTTGGCATGGCAGGGGGCTCATTGTCTCTAATTCTTTCCTCCTCAAACACAGTGTTCATGACCTTTATTCTATTTAGTCAATTGATATTCTCTTTAATATCACAGATTAAGCCAAATTATGACCGTGTCCAATTTTAATTTCAGACTCAAACATCACTTGATTAAAGTTTTCAGAAGCTGTTTTACCGTCTTGCAGAATAGAACTAGGATTTCCAAATGAGTGTCTCAGGTGTAAATACAAGACCACAGTAAACCAAACAGGCCAAACTTTTATCCTAGAGCAATTTGGCCATTGTTATATCAACATGACCTTAAGAGAACAGGCCTTGAAGTAATTTGATTTAGTCTTTAGCTTGAGAGCTACCTTCATGCTGTCTTTTAGCTTCTTGACATTTAATATGCCTCTTCACACAAAAGGAAAGGGTCACTCTTCCTGGTTAGCCCATTGCAAATCAGACAGTATAAACACAGACTGTAACTTTCCTTTCCCCCCTACTCCTGTTCTTATCTCAGTTTCATTTTGCCTTTATTACTTCACCATTTATGCATAAGTATGTTCTCCATATCTTGTATTTGTGAAATAGATTATCCCTCAGTCAAACAACTACAGCCATTGCTAAAGATAGAAACCTTTAAGAGACATGACCATTGTCTTTAAGAGGTGACTTCCTCATTTGAGTAGTGGTTTGGAGTTTGACTCTCTAAGCCCTGATTAAGGTTTTTGAAGGTGACTACATAGTCACTTTTGCATGGCTATAATGGAATACCCGAGGCAGTCTAAGTTCTTTTAAAAAAAGAGTTTTATTTAGTTCATAGTTTTGGAAGTTCAAAGGCATGGCTTTTGTCAGGGCCCTCTTGGCCCTGCCACATCCTGTGATTTGATGTGAGACGGTGAAGAAAAAAATCACATCAGCAGACAGAAACCAGGGTTTTCTGTGCTCAGAGTGTCCTTCTGAGGTCACTCTCCCAATGACCTTAGGCCTCCCACTTGGCCTCACCTCTTACAGGATCCACCCCTTCTCAATCCTCCCCCCTTGAGGATCCCAACACATGGACCTAGGAGGACAACCACATCCAAACCTCAGAAGGGACTGCTGTGTTGGGTCTCAAACATTCACACCACCCTAAAGCAGCACGACAGTGTGTTCTCCTTGTTTGAGTCAGTTTGAGATTGGGAGTGTGACTTAGTTCTGAGGGTTGAGATGAAAGGGAAAGTCTGCTGGGGAAATCTCTGGTAAAGATACAGTCACAGGAGATGGACTAAAAGTGAAATATGGCAGACTGGGAAAATCTCCACATGCAACCAAAACACCTTTAACATGCTAGGAAAAGAAATTTTTTTCTTTCTCTGTTTAAAATTCTTTTAATTTGTTCTTTTTAGCCATACATGGCAGTAGAATTTTGATATATTTATATAAATATGGAATATATCGTATTTTAATCCCATTCTTGTGGATGTACATGATGTTGAGTCTCACTGTGATGTATTCACACATGTACAAAGGAAAGTTATGTCAGATTCATTCCACTGTCTTTCCAATTCCTATCCCCTCTCCCTGCCTTTCATTCTCATTTGTCTAATCCATTGAACTTTTACTAACCAGCTCAACCTACCCATTGTGTTAGCATCCACACATTAGGGAGAACCTTCAACCTGTGTTTTTTGGGGATTGGCTTATTTCACTTAGAATGATAGTCTCCAGATCCACTCCTTTACCTGTATATGTCATAAAGTCATTCTTATTTGTGGCTGAGTAATATTCCATTGTGTATAGATACCACATTTTCTTTATCCATTCATCTGTTAATGGGTACCTAGATTGGTTCCATAGCTTAGCTATTGTGAATTGAGCTTCTGTGTCTTCTATTGTGATGTGGCTGTGTCACTGTAGTATACTGATTTTATCTTGTGGATATATAGTAAGGAGTGGGATAACTGGGTCAAAAAGTGTTTCCATTCCTAGTTTTTTAAGGAATCTTCAATTGGTCCAGTGTAGTTGCACCAATTTGCAGTCCCATAAGCAATGTATGAGTGTACCCTTTTTCCCATTTCCTTACCAACAATTATTGTCACTTTATTCTTTTTTTAATGCAATTTGTCTTTTCATAGTCTTTGAAAAAAACCTTTATTTTATTTATTTATTGTTTTATGTGGTGCTGAGGACTGAAGCCAGGGCATCGGACATGCTAGGCAAACACTCTAACACTGAGCCCCAACCCCAGCCCCTATATTCTTGATAATTGCCATTCTGACTGGAGTGAGGTGACATCTCAGTGCAGTTTTAATTTGCATTAGGAAAGAAATTTGAAGAATTAGAAATTCATGAGGGCTTTGATGATAGAAGAGAAGAACACAATTTTGGATGCCAGGAGAGATAGTTGATAACTGACTTCATGAACCCTCACAAAACTGAAACCTAAGAAGCAGTAGAGAAAGTCCTAAATGAAGTCTATTGACATTGCACAATATTTTTTTCCTTTGCAAAATATTTCTTTATTTATCTGTGAACTTCCTTATGTGATCACTATTCTTCTAAGTTTTTTTTTTTGTTTTTTAATTATCATAGTGAGGGTCTCTTAGTTAACTCCTGAGTTGTTTTGTCATTAAAATGTCTTTATTTTATGCTATTTTGTTTGTTTATTTTTTTGGAACTGGGGATTGAAAAATGCAGGAATTGAAAATACTTGAGTAATTATAAAAAGCATCCCATGTAAGGATAAAAGCAGGAAATTTTCTGGGTGTCTGCATAACAACAATTGCTAGTCTCAGATTTCCTGTCTTAAACCAAGAAAAAGTTTAGAAGTTAATTATCTCAAAATATTGAGCCAAACTCTGGATAGCTAAGGATGGAGATAGGAGGTGGGGGGACCCTATTGAATATAGGGTAATGTGCAATTATTCACATTGAATGGTGAGACACTTCCTCAAGTTATGGTAAAGTGAACATGCCTTGGGCACAAATTTTAAGAAAGCACTAAAAAACCCTCAGGAATCAAGAGAAATAATGTTTGTTTTCATCAGTCCATCTTTATGTCCTTTTACCTTTGTACAATATTTCTTCTTCATCTGTGATCGTATGTGATCACTATTCTTTCTGGTACCTCCCTCAGCCATGTGCCTATATCTTACTCTAGACACAGAAGAGTCTTCTAGGCAGCTGAGGGCAGCCAAACTCCATGCCAGGGTAGGAACAACATCAGGGCCATTGGCATGGGCTTCTTTCTCTTCTTGAGTCTCCAGGCATGAGCTCTGGGTAGAGGACAGCTTTCTGATGGACCACAGGAATGTTTTTGGACCTGCAACTCCTTGGTTGAGCCCTGGGAGACTGGAGAAACAGGAAGATGGTGTTTGTCCAGTCTTTCATTGGCCTATTCTCTCAATGTGAGAAGCTGCCCAGGTCTTCTCCTGGAGCAGTGCAGCTTCTGCAACAGCCTGAGCCATGGTCAGCACTCCTGCTGCAAGTCTGTGGGAGCTGCAGATGGTAGGTACCACAGAGAAATGCTTGAGAGGTTCTTGTGTTCTCTTTGAAAGGTGTTTCCCTCCCAGAGCTCAAGACTGGGCCCCAGGACACTGAGGTCTCCCTGAGTAGTTTCCAGGGGGAGACTCTGCTGGTGTTTCTAACCCTTTTGTCAAGGCAGCCATTTCCGTATCCTCCTTTGGGGACCCTCCTCTGTCTCCTGGAGGACAACTGATTTTTCATGCTGCACTTGGACTATCAGCTCTTCTTCCTCTGAGGAACAGGCAGTTGATCGGGTATCATGGGCTTCATTACTCAATGGACTTCAAGGTTTAAAGGTGGGAAGACTAATCTCTAAAGAGGAGGAAGGACTTACAATTGGGATGGTACAATCCCATGTGAGTTGGTGGATGAAAGCACCAGCTTTTTCAGAGTGGGGACCTCCATGATCCTGGTGGCAGGATCCCCAGAAGGGAAGGCATCACCTGTAGGAGAGGGCCTCTGTGGCAGTCTGCAGAGCCTGGCACTCGAGGATAGGTATCTTGTTGGGCGTCCCTGCAGGCAGGGCTGATGGTATTGCTGGAGCAGCAGGGTGATCCTGCCAAGGAGCGGGAGCACTGCAGGTCAGATGGATGGGTGCCTGATGGCCAAAAGGGCCAGGCATCATGACCGGTGACCATGCCGAGAAAACCGCCCATTCAGATCACCAGGTGCAGTCTGACAGGATACCACCAAAATGACCAAAGGAGTTGAGATGGGTCACCAGCTCCTGAGGAGGACAAAGGCCCACTGTTGAGTTCATCTCTCATGATGTGTGACTGGAATGCATGATGAAGAAAGAGTTTGGGGCTACGCCAGTTTTGTCAACAAAAAGAAAAAAAAAAGAAAAAAAAAAAGAAAAAAAAAAGAAAAGAAAAGGTCCCCAGGGTAAGGAACAAGGCCAAATGTCCACTGCTGGTCTGAGCTTAGAGTTCTGTGGGACACTGCTGTGCTTTTTTTCCCCACATGTACCACAAAATTATGTTTACCTCTTCCGGGTTATTCTGGGGCTGTTTTTCTATTGGTTATTTAAACATTCATACTACATGACTTTATATATCTGTATGGATTGTGCTTGAAGTAGTCATGTAGGGTCATCAATTACCTACTCCAAATGGCCATAAATTGCCCCAGAATAGCTCTGGTAGTTTTTCTTCCATGATTTCCCAGCATACTAGAAATGTAGTTCCTGGATCTGTCCAGCAGGATTATGGAGTCAGTAATGGTGCCTGACTCTTTGATACTAACTTTAGGCAAAATATGTACTTTTTTATTAGGGTGACTTCCCTTTTATTCTAACCAGTGTATGTACATAGTTTTCTTTCTGAACCATATCAATATTTTTTTTTGTGGTTCTGGGTATTGAACCCAGGGCCTTGTGCATGTAATGCAAGCCCTCTACCAAATAAGCTGTATCCCCAGCTCAGGATCCAATATTCTTGCTGTTGCCTAGCACCACATTTCTCAAAGTACTGTGTTCATATTTGGCTGAGTGCATTGCTCTGGGCCCAAAGTGATGCAGAACTCCTCACATTTCAGAGGTCTCATGCCATGAGCAACCATTTCTCTGGGTCTGTGGTAAGGCAGAACATCCTAGAAGAAGGGCATTTTGCAGGAAGTTTCTCAATTTATGATAACTATGAAGTAGAAAGAATAGAGGAACAAGTAACAAAATATAATCTCCAAGGACATGCCCCAAGTGACCTACTTCTTTCAGCCATGCCCCATCTTCCTCATTTACGACCAACTGCAGTAGTTGTTTTAAATAATTAAGTCACCCAGTGGATTTACTTATGCATTATGGCAGCAATGTCATCATCTAACAATTTTACCTCTTAGCATTTTGAAGGCCTCACTTGAGCTTTTGAAATACACCTAATCTCAATAACTAACAGGACCCCTGGTCTCCAAAACACTACAAACATTTTATCATGGAAAATACATTCAGTGACTCTCCAGGAGATTCCCAATTCTCAACTGTTTTGGCCTTGCCCAAAACTTGAAGCCCAAGTCCAAAGTCTCCTTTGGGACTGAAGTCAAACTCTTAGTTGTGTCTTGTGTAGGAGTCAAAATCAACTTATGTATATCCATGTATAGTAGAACAGAATAAATATTTCAATTACAAAAGGGAGAGATGGGCACATAGAAAGAAGAAAAGGATAGAAGTCAAGACAAAAACCCAGCTGGGCCAACAAGTCCTCTATCCCCATGCTCAGCATCTGGAGCACATGTTGTCACAGTGGGCTCCAAAGGACTTGGGCAGCCTTGACCCTTGGCCTCTCACATAGGCTAGCTCTGTGCTCAGCTAGTAACATTACCTGACATATATTGCACATGACCAGCATCTTTTATTCCAAGGATTCTCTTCTGAAGCTTCAGCTTTCTTCTCACAGCTGCACGAATTACCTTCTCCGGGACTATCTACAGGGATTCTAGCTCCATTATACTTTGACCTGCTACGCCTTCCTTTGAAATCTTGTTGGAAGCCTTCATGACCACCTCAGGACAGCATCCTGCACTCCTGCAGAGCCAGCACCAAGTGGTTGAAGCCAGGGTATATCTCCATCTGAAGCAGTAGCTAAGTCTTTTGAAACGATGGCTGTGGCAGCCTTTGAGGGTCTGATTGACTGAGCATGGTGAAACCCATTCCTAGTGGTTCCTCTTCTCAAGGGAATTTTAATTTTATATCATATGAATATGAATTGGACATAGAATCTTGCCAATTCCTGAAATTCCCTTAAGCATTTTCCCCTATTGCCACTGTGTAATTTGTTTAGCATCACAGTAATGCATTAACAAACACAACTTCTGGAAATCCAGTTTTACTTCAACATTTCCACTAAAATTCAAGTTTGCACCCTTCTTTCAGCTCCACATTATCACAGTAAACCTGGATCAACCTGCTAGAAATATCATACCACTGTCTGAATGCCTTATGCCTTGTAATTTCCTCCACCAGAGTAAGTAGTTCATCATCTCTAAATTCAGCCCCTAAAAGAGTGACATAATGTGCACAACGTAGGCAATATCTTTGCCTAAATGTAACATAACTGCCATCTAGTTCCTCTTCCAATAGAATATTCCTTTTTTGCAACCTCAGGAACACAGTCTTTCCTATCAACAGTCCTATCAGCATTTTGATCTTCAGAACTTCCACGAGAATCACATGATATACTACGCTTACAATGTTCAAAGCTTTTCAGCTTACATCTCGAAACTATTCAAAATTTCTATTCCAAATACCAGTCTCCACAAGTTCCTGAGCCCCATAGTCAGCATGTCACTGCAAGCAACTCACTTGTTGGTACCTATTTCTGTTCTTTAATCTTTTTTTTTTTTTTGTCTCGATAATGACCAAAGAGATGATAAGAATGATTAGAGGAGGAAAAAAATATTTCCCATGGCTTCAGAGGTAATCCACAGTCAGCTGTGTTCATAACTCTGGGCCCAGGATGAGGCAAAACATCATGTCAGTGTATAGTTTTGGAAGAAAGCAGCTCAGTCATGGCCCCTAAACAGCACAGAGACAGCAACTCACCAGGAACAAAATAGAAACGCAAAAGGCATGCTCCCATGGACTCACTTCTAGCCAACACCCACCTGCCTACACTTATCTCTCATTTCATCATCCTAATGCATTAAAAATCTGCTTTATTTAGGGTGTCATGACCCCATCATTTCTTCTTAAACCTTTCTTGCATTGTCTCATGCATGAGATTCTGTGGCCACCTCATATTGAAAACTGTAACACCTTTAGTGGTCCTGTTCAAATATGATTTGTCCTGTGATGCAAAGACTCCATAGAACCCAGCAGAGAGCAACGAGAATGGTCTCTGGAGTGAAACTATAAGTGCTCAGAGTAATGGAAAGTGTTTGCATAAACTGTGTTTGATTTGGTGACTGTTGGTTTTGTGTTTGCTTCTTGCTGTATTCCCTGGTCACTCCATGTCCAAACCCAGAGCCCAGTCTCCATGTGTTGCCAACTAAGATAAACTGGAAAAGAAGCAATTCGGATCCTGACTCTCAAAATGGCTACTTCCGCTGTGGAACATGACCTCCTACTGGCCACAAGGTGTATGCTGGTCTGGTGCCACTGTTGCCTGTTGAATCACTGCCAACACCACCCCGCTATGATCTCTGCTGGCCCCTGCACTGCATTGACATATTAAAAGGGAGGGAGCAGGCTAAGGATGAGAGTTGGGGACACAGTGCTGGCAATACAGGAATAAGCCCCAGTATGTCTGGAAATATGCAGAAGTAAGTGAAAGGGGTCTGTTGATCTCTGTCACAATATACTGCCAACTGTTCATATGTCAGCTACAGGGGTCCACATGCTCAACTGTCAGTCACCAACCAGTCAGGGTCTGTGGAGACAGTAGTTACATTACATTGATGAAAAGGGAGCCAGCCCAAACTTCCCAGGTGAGGGAGGTATTATTGTCATTGTGTCTTTCTATACAGGGAGGAAATTTCCTTGTCATTTCCACCAGTGTTGTACCCAGCCACCACAAGCTGTCAAACATAGTGGACCCCAGAAAAAGCTTTGTCATAGTTAGTTATTTCCACATATAATGGAAGTCATGCTATTTGGTTTCCTTAAAGAAAGATACATGTATGTTCAGTTCCATAGGGCAGTTTTCCAGCTGTGTCCATGAGCTGCAGCTGTGGCTCTAGTTTTCACATTTGCTCCCTCTACACCAAGGTGGCTGCCTGAAGATGCCACGGGAGAGGAGAAGAGGAGGACATTGGCAACTCAATGTACAGCCAGGAATCATTTTATTCTGCACATCTATTATGATATTTGTCTGTTACATAAATACCTTAGCTCTAAGGGGAAACTGCCACAGGAGTGAATACATACAAATTGGATTATTCAGCAACACATAAGCAACCTGATGAATCTATGTGAGAATAGTACCAGCCTGTGTCCCATCACCACATTTACAATACCATATTTCTTGTTCAAGTTGTCCTTGTGCAAAGAAAAGTATGTCAACAATGAAGTTGTTACAGACCATAATGAAATGAGAAACTAACGCAGAGATGAAAAATTCTCTACTGGTAGGTTTTTTTCCCCCTATTTGTATGTCTTGGTCTAGTCCCTTTACCCATGGACTAGCAACCCACATCATTGAGGCCCTTTTGCCATTCCCATGGCCAATAGACTCAATTGGTCCCCTCTGGCAGCTCCTGTGTTTTTGTCCACAAGATCAGAGCTGCCACAACCATCCCATAACCTATTATCAAGCTATGTAAATGCCATGTGGAATACAAAGTCTACTGTTGCTCTTCCCACAGGAAAGCACAGTGTGTAGTGGTTGATCCCCAATGTCTTTCATTATCTTTGCCTCTTCCAAGGATGTCACCAAGTCCAAAGTTGAACTTATTTATTGCCTTGATATTTCCTAATGACCCATTCAAACAATCAGGGCAGGAAATATATTGATAGGGGTGTGCTTGGGCTAATACACCCAAGGCTTGTAATTCCTCTACAATGATTTTTTATTTAGAAAAGTACTTGAGATGTTCCATTTCCCAGTCCCACCAGGCCAAGCTTTTACTGAAACATACAAAGTCTTTAACATTAATCCTAAATTATGGAGTTCAGAGATGAAAACATCTCAACATCCAGAAAGGTCTGTGTCTGGGAATTGGGAAAATTTGCTTTTTATTTGCAACAGCAGGATACAACCAAATAACCCCTGAACACATGAGAGAATCCCCAGGTCTTTGCAACTTGGAGGAATTTACACCCCATCATCTGTCTTGGAGGTGTGCCAAAACTCTGTGAGCTGCAGTCTCTAGGTGGAGTAAAGATACAGATATTAAAGCCACATCATCAATATAATAATAAAACGTTGGTACTTATTCAGGTTATGTCCAGCACAGAGGTGGCAACATCATCCCATAACCTAGAGTAGACTACGCAAATATCCTTTGAAAGAACAAAGACCTTCATTGCCCTCCAACATGAAGGCATATCATTCTTGCTTTTCCTCATTGGACCTCTGGTATTTTCATTCGCCCTTTAGATCTCCTCGCTTCTAAGATATATTCTCTGTAACATCACTTCCTCATCTTTTGAGTTTATCCCATGCAGCCAGAAACTGTGTGGCTTGAGAAAAATCAAATGCCAATCAACAGATCAGGAATGACCCCACGCTTCCATGACACTGCCTCATAGATTCTAGGAGAATGGTCCTTCAGTTCTTCTGTGAATGCTTCATTATCAGGACCAGTGCAGATTGCTGCATCAAGGGCCTGCTACACCCTAACTTCCTCAGAGTGTCTTGGAGTTCTTCCATGGACTTCCATCACAGGGTGCCGTGGGTGACCTCAACATGTTGTGCCAATCATAATTTCAGGAAGCTATCAGCCAGGACAATAAAGAGATGGCAGTGTCCTCATTTTCCTCATTTACAGCTACATATGTACATTGTTGTAATGTAGAGTAGGTTGTGACTAATGTGCTCTTCCTCATTTAACTCTAATATGAGTATATCTTCAGCACCAGTGTCCCAAATCCAAAATAGCCATTCTATTGTAATTTCCTTAGCTTTCTTCCTATACATACTCTCCAGTTTTACCAAGCAGAGTGTCATCCCTCATGGACATATGCACATGCTGGTAGGGAGAGGGTAAATTTTCAACCACTTCTCCCACTTTTTTACCTTTTGAGTTTTGACCCATCTGTCTCTTGGCACTGGCACCTAAATTGGCTCATCCAGTCTGCTTCTTCAAAAATACCAGATTCACAAGGATCCCATTTATGGAGGTCCAGTCCCGAACAGGTATTCCAAGCTGTCGAATGTATGATACCCAGTTACCTCCCTTTCCCTGGACTAAAGACAAGAGAGGAGAGGGTCCAGGTGCATCCAGAGGAATCATGGTGGGTGAGGAGCAGGAGGAGGGTCACAGAGAGACAGGTGGGCTGGGTGAAGAGTAAAGTGTTGCCCCTAGCCAGGGTGAAGCATTACCCTCCAAGCCTCTGGAGACACAGGGAGACCCAATTACCATGAAACCAAGTCCTGAGACTCAGAAGTGAATACATTTCAAGAGAGGGACAAGGTCTTCATTGCCTGAATCTCCATCTGTCAAGTGGTCTAGTATGTTGGTGATGCTTTCCATTGAGTTTTTAAGTTGTTGCGATTGATTCCTTCATTATGAAGATTTCTGACTCGTTTTTCTTTAGGATCTCTATCTCCTTATGGAAAGAGTCTATCACTTCTTGAAATTTTTTTCTTTCTTTTTTTTCTGTTTCATATTTTTAGATTAAGCATCCATTCCTAATTCAATTCTAATACAGTATGTAAATTCTTGTAAAGGAAAGAATTCCATATCCTTCCTATGTAGACATTGCTACATATATATCATGATTCACGCCCTATTTCTGGAAATAAGAAGAGCATAATTTCTATTATTGAAGTTAGCTGATCTCTGACTCAGTTTACTGATGGATATTTGACTGACTGGGACAATAATTTCCCTGTGATAGAATTTAATTTTGGATTGTTACTCTCTAGTGCTGCTTCTTGGGCTTTGTTAACAAGCAATTAAGAATGTAGAAGCTTGTTTGAAAGTAAACCAATGGGTCACCATATTTAAAGATAGTTTTCTGTAGATTTTCCCGTATCCACAGTTGACTTTGCATATGTGAGAAAGAGAGTAAAGGGAGTTGAAATCATTGGTTTATAAGTGGAGGATCCAATGTGAAAGGCACATAAATTACCCTTGCCAGAAATAAGTTGCTAGTGAAATAGTGCCACTGAAAAATTATCACGTTAACACACAGATGACAACAAATGAATAATCACTACTCATGTCTGTCTACTTAATAGATTATTCTTCTTGATCTAGTCCTCAAAGTACAAAGATGAGTATTTAGTCATAGTTTTACTGCTAACACCAGAATTGATTAAAATAATAGTGAACTCAATGAGGAAAGTGGTAGGATTGATTTGAAATATTAATGTAATATACTTCATAGTGCTACTTCCTTACTGTAATCTCCCCTTTTTATTAACTTTTTATTTATATATGAAAGCAGCATGCATCATAATTCATATTATACATATAGAGCACAAATTTTTCATATCTCCGGTTGTATACAAAGTTTATTCACACCAATTCATGTCTTGATAGACGTACTTTGGATAATGATATCCATCACATGCCACAAGCATTTCTAAACCCAAGCCCCCACCTTTCCCCTCCAATCCCTCTGCCCTATCTAGAGTTCATCTATTCCTCCCATGCTCCCCTTCCCTACCCTATGATTTTTCCTCCTAATATCAGAGAAAACATTCAGCATTTGTTTTTTGGGATTGGCTGACTTCACTTAGCATTATATTCTCCAACTCCATCCATTTACCTGCAAATACCATGATTTTATTCTCTTTTATTGCTGAGTAATATTCCATTGTGTATACATGCCACAGTTTTTTATCCATTCATCTAATGAAGGGCATCTACGTTGTTTTCACCATTTAGCTATTGTGAATTGGGCTCTTGTGTCCCTGTAGTGTGCTGTTTTTAAGTCCTTTGGGTATAGACCGAGGAGAGAGATAGCTGGGTCAAATGACAGTTCCATTCCCAATTTTCCAAGGAATCTCCATACCGCTTTCCATATTGGCTGCACCAATTTGCAGTCTCACCAGTACTGTATGAGTGTACCTTTTCCCCCACATCCTCACTCACACTTGTTGTTGATTGTATTCATAGTAGCTGACATTCTGACTGGAGTGAGATGTAATCTTAGAGTAGTTTTGATTTGCATTTGTCCAGTTGCTAGAGATGATGAATATTTTTTTCATATATTTGTTGATTGATTATGTATCCTCTTCTGAGAAGTGTCTGTTCAGGTCTTTGGCCCATTTTTTGATTGGCTTATTTGGGATTTTTTGGAGTTTAGCTTTTTTAAAAATATTTTTTCATCTTTTTTTAAGTGGAAACAATATCTTTATTTTGTTTTTTATGTGGTGCTGAGAATCGAACCCAGTGCCTCACGAATGCTAGGTGAGCATGCCACAACTTGAGGTACATCCTCAGCCCTGGAGTGTAGATTTTTGAGTTCTTCCCATACCCTAGAGATTAGTACTCTGATGTGTGAGGGGTAAAAATTTGCTCCCAGGATGTAGGCTCTCTGTTCAACTCACAAATTGTTCTTTTGCTGAGAAGAAACTTTTTAGTTTGAATTCATCCCATTTATTGATTCTTGATTTTAATTCTTACATTATAGGAGTCTAATTAAGCAAGTTGGGGCCTCATCTCACATGATGGAGATTAAGGCTGACTTTTTCTTCTATGAGATGCAGTGTCTCTGGTTTTTTCCCTAGGTCCTTAATCCATTTCAAGTTGACTGTTGTGCATGGTGAGAGATAGAAGTTTAATTTCATTTAGTTGCATATGGATTCCCTGTTTTCCCAGCACCATTTGTTGAAGAGGCTATCTTTTCTCCATTGTATGTTTTTGGCAACTTTGTCTAATATAAGATAATTGGAATTTCATGGGATAGTCTCTGTGTTCTTTTATTCCTGTACCATTGTTCTACCAGTCTGTTGTGGTGGCCATACCATGCTGTTTTTGTTACTATTGCTCTGTGATATACTTTAAGGTCTAGTATAGTGATGCCACCTTCTTCACTCTTCCTGCTAAGGATTGCTTTAGCTATTCTGAGTCTTTTATATTTCCAGATGAATTTCATGACTGCTTTTTCTATTTCTATGCAGTATGTCATTGGGATTTTGATTGGAATTGTATTAAATCTGTATAGTGCTTTTGGTAGTATGGTCATTTTGATAATATTAATTCTGCCTGCCGAAAGCAAGGTAGAGCTTTCCATCTTCTAAGGTCTTCTTTGATTTCTTTCATGAGGGTTCTGTAGTTTTCATTATATAGATCTTTCATCTCTTTTGTTAAGAGATGGAATATTTTTTAAGGCTATTGTAAATGAGATAGTTTTCCCCATTTCCCTTTCTGAGGATTTGTCACTGATATACAGAAAAGCATTTGATTTATGGGTGTTGATTTTATATCCTGCTATATTGCTGAATTCATTTACTGATTCTAGAATTTTCTAGTGGAATTTTTTGGGTCTTCTAGGTATAGAACCATATCATAAGCAAATAATGCTAATTTTAGTTCTTCTTTTCCTATGTTTATCCCTTTAGTTTCTTTCATCTAATTGCTTTGGCCAGTGTTTCAAGAACTATGTTAAGTGGAAGTGGTGAAAGAGGGCATCCCTGCCTTTTTCCAGGTTTTAGAGAGAATGCCTTCAATTTTTCTCCATTTGGAATGATGTTGGCCTGGGGCTTAACATAAATAGCCTTTATGATGTTGAGATATTTCTGTTATCCCTAATTTTTCTAGTGTTTTGAACATAAAGGGGTGTTGCATTTTGTCAAATGCTTTTTCTGCATCTATCAAGGTGATCACATGATTCTTATCTTTAAGTCTATTGATGTGATGAATTACATCTATTGATTTCTGTATGGTGAACCAACCTAGCATCCCTAGGATGAATCCCCATGAGATTGTGGTGCATGACTTTTTGTTTATTTTTGTAATCGATTTGCCAGAATTTTATTGAGAATTTTTGCATCTATGTTCATTAGAGATACTGGTCTGAAGTTTTCTTTTCTTTTCTTTTTTTTTTCTACTTCTTCTTCTTCTTCTTCTTTTTTTTTTTTTTTTGATGTGTCTTTGCCAGGTTTTGGAATCAGAGTGATATTGGCCTCATAGAATGAGTTTGGAAGTGCTGCCTCTTCTTCTATTTTCTGAAATAAATTGAAGAATATTGGTGATAGTTCTTCTTTAAATGTCTTGTAGAATTTGGCAGTGTATCCATCCAGTCTGGGGTTTTTCTTGGATTGTAGACTTCTGATGTTCGCTTCTATCTCATCACTTGAAATTGATCTGTTTAAATTGTATATATCATCCTGATTCAAATTGGGCAAATCATACGACTCAAAAATTTGTCGATGCCTTTGATATTTTCTATTTTCTTGGAGTACAAGTTTTCAAAATAATTTCTAATTTTCTTTTGTATTTCTGTAGTGTCTGGTGTAATATTTCTTTTTCATGCTGTTTCTTGGTAATTTAAGTTTATTCTCTCCTTCTCTTTGTTAGCATGGCTAAGGATCTGTCAATTTTATTTATTTTTTCAAAGAATCAACTTTTTTTCTGTCAATTTTTTCAATTGTTCCTTTTCTTTCAATTTCATTGATTTCAGCTCTGATTTTAATTATTTCCTATCTTCTACTGCTTTGGGAGTAGATTTATTCTTCTTTTTCTAGGGCTTTGAGATGTAATGTTAAGTCATTCATATGTTGGCTTTTTCTTTTTTTTAATATTTTCTTTTGAGTTGCATACAACATTTTTCTTTTTATTTATTTTTGGGTGCTGAGGATAGAACCCAGGGCCTCACACTGCTAGGCAAGTGCTCGACTACTGAGCCAAAACCCCAGCCCCCGCAGGAGGAGTGGTAACATGCTGCCATCAAATTGTACAGTGCATTTATTGAGTTTTAACCCATTGGTAAATTCACCATCCCACGTGGCAGGGCTTTAGCTAGAGAAGCCAAGGCTCTCCTTCTCGTGCACTACTGATCCTTGCCTTTACCTTTCTTTGTCCACCATAGATCATGTCCTAGCAGCAACTCTATCTGTGGCTGTTTTTCAGCCACCTCCAACCACTCCAGCCCTGTGTCCATACACTGCTGCCTGAGAAAACCTTCAACCAGACCCATGTACTGACATTTACTCTATGTTCTTTTAGAACATCCTGTGTATTCCGCTGAAGAGCTTCCAAATTAGAGGCATACATTCCTGAAACTCCAAGTGGAAGAGGCTTTGTTCTGTTTGCACTGTCTTGTGGGAAGACGTCCGATTGCACAGAACCCAGTCAGAGCCTGGCAACACAAGTCAGAGCAAGAAGATGCTGTCCACACAGCATGGACTCAGAGGTAGGAGCAATGTCAGAGCCACTCTGTAGCCACCCTGTGTTTATGTCTCTGTTTTGTATGGTTGGATCCCATAGAGCATCTTTGTTTTCAGCAGTGAATTGGATGACCCACTAGACAGTCACACTGAAGGTAGGACAGTATAGAAGCAGGTCTGTATAACAGCTGGGGGACACTGCTGCTTTTAAACCTGGGGATGGAGTCTGAGTGGAAGGATCTTTATATTTTTCATATCTTAATAACCTTGTGTCAAGAGATCTGATGCCATGACTTGGAGTGTGCTGTGTTTGTAACCACATTTTCTAGCCTTACATGGAAAGTTGACCTTTGCCAGGAGGAGAGCTCATTCTTCCCTTATCACCTAAACATCCTGTGACTTGATGTGACATAGTGAAGAAGAAATCTCATGATCAGACAGAAAGCCAGACAAAAACCAGGGTTTTTCTGTGCTCAGAGTGTCCTTCTGAGGTCACTCTCTCAATGACCTTAGGCCTCCCTCTTGGCCTCACCTTTTCTAGGATCCACCTCTTCTCAATACTGCCCCCATGAGGATCCCAACATATCGACCTAGGAGGACAACCTCATCCAAACCTCAGAAGGGCCTGCTGTGGTGGGTCTCAAACATTCACACCACCCCCAAATCATAATGACAGTGCTGTCCTCCTTGTTTGAGTCAGTTTGAGATTGGGAGTGTGACTTAGTTCTGAGGGTTGAGATGAAAGGGAAGGTCTGTTGGGGAAATCTCTGATAAAGGTATAGTCACTGGAGCTGAACCAAAAGTGAAGTATGGCAGATTGAGAAAATCTTCACATCCAAACACAACTCCATTAACATGGTAGGAAAAGGAATTTCTTTTTCCTTTTTTCTTTCACTCTGCTTAAAAAAAATCATTTCTTTTTTTAGCTATATATGGCAGTAGAACCTATTTGATGTATTTGTACAAACACAGACTATATTGCATTTTAATCCCAGTCTTGTGGATGTACATGATGCCGAGATTCACTGTGGTATATTCACACATGTACAAGGAAAGCTATGTCAGATTCATTTCACTGTCTTTCCTATTCCTATCCCCTCTCCCTGCCTTTTATTTTCCTTTGTCTAATCCACTGAACTTTCATGGCCCACCCCCACCTACCCATTGTGTGTTAGCATCCACATGTTAGAATATTCAACCTCTGGTATTTTGGGATTGGCTTATTTCAGTTAGTATGACAGTCTCCAGATCCATTCATTTACCAGCAAATGTTATAAAGTCATTCTTCTTTGTGCTGAGTAATATTCCATTGTGTATATGTAACTCATTTTTTGTATCCATTCATCTGTTGATGGGTACCTAGGTTGGTTCCATAGCTTAGCTATTGTGAATTGGGCTTCTGTAAACATTGATGTGGCTATGTCACTGTAGTAGACTGATTTTATCTTGTGGATATATACCAAGGAATGGGATAACTGGGTCAAATGGTGTTTCCATTCCTAGTTTTTAAAGAAATCTTCAATTGGTCCAGTGTAGTTGCATCAATTTGCAGTCCCATCAGCAATGTATGAGTGTACCCTTTCCCCCATTTCCTCGCCAACATTTATTGTCACTTGTATTCACACAAACACACACACACACACACACACACACACACACATCTGGGAATTTTATATATATATATATATATATTATAAAACATATCTGAGAATATTGATACATAAGTTTATCTGCTCCCAAATTTTAAAATGTATTTATCTTGTTTATATCCACTCACTTCTAGAAATGTACCTGGGATGATGGGAAGCTAAGATTTGTGTAAACCTGTTATGAATTGTGCATCAGAAAGCAAGATGAGGTGGTACTCAGAGGCCTACACAGTGTGCCAAGAAAACTGTAAATATGGTTGACTGATTCACTCTACATTGAGTCATCAAAAGAAGAGTGACATCATATGCAAACATTTATACAGTGATGCTCACACATATTTCAACCAAGATCCTTTCATGTCCTAAATCACTAACCAAGAAAGGTACAGATGATTAGAATTTTATCCAAATATAATCATTAGGGTGGCATTAGAGGGTTATTTAAAGGAAGTAAAACAGATTTTGAAATGACGTTTAAAGAAAGTAATTAATTTGGGAGAGAATGAACAAGTCAACATTCATCAAATTAAGGAAACGTTGAGTTTCAAGTGAGTAAACTGTTAGAGAGTTCAGTTAGCTAGAACAATAATATTGGACTAGTCCTATCACAGATTTCATTTGATGAGATAAAATTTTGGTTAGCTTTACTTTAGAGAGAAACCTGCCACAGCCTTGAATCTGTGCTAATCTGACAATGCTTGCAGATCCAATGGCCCCATCCCTCCCAGCCAGACACCCTGTGACTCAGCACACTACCCAATTCTCATTGCTTAGGACTCAGGGAACAAAGTGAAATTCTGCCACCCACTTAAGTCCCAGGGTGCAACTCCAAAAACGAATCCACAGTTAGGACGTCATTTTATTTTATTTCATTTTTTTTCTACTTCAGATGCAGAGACTTTATTTTTAGAGCAGTCTTAGGATTACTGAGCAATGGAAGAGAAAGTACAAAGAGTTTGCACACATTTTACTCTTACCCACACAGAATTTTTCTGATAATTAACATCATGTAATTGTGTGGTACATTCATTAGTAACTGACAAATCAATATCAATACTCTATTATTAACTAAAATGTATAGTTAATTTTAGAGTTTGTGTCTAGTTTTATATGGCTATACACATTTGAAAAAGTATACAACCTATGTCTATCATTACAGTAATAAACAGAATAGTTTCACAGCCCCAAAAATCCTCTGTGCTCCACCTATTTATTCTTCCCTCTGTGAAAGCCCCTGGCAACCACGGACCTTTTTACTGTCTAATTTTGCCTTTTGCAGAATATCATACAGTTGAAATCATGTGGTATGTAGCCTTTTTATACTGAACTCTTTAACACAGCAGTACGCATTTGATGTTCCTCCATGTCATGTCATTTCATGGTGTGCATGTTTATTTCTTTTCTTTCCTGAATATATTATGTCCCGTGTGTGCCACGATTTGTTTAACCATTCACTTTTTGAAGGGTGTTTGGTGGCTTCCAAGTTTGGGCAATTTTGAATATAGGTGCTTTAAACATCAGAAGCAAGTTTTTTTGTGTAACTGTGAGTTTTCAACTCATTTGTGTAAATACCAAGGGGTGTGATTGCTGGGACATATGGTAAGACTTTAATTTTGCAAGAAGCTGCCAGATCTTTAAATGTGGCTGCACCATTTTGTATTTCACCAGTCATGAATCAGAGTTTCCTTTGCTCCACACCCTGTCTGGTGTTGTCCAAGTTCTGGATTTTAGCCTTCCTAATAGTATCATTGCTGTTTTAATTTGCAATTCCCTAGTGATATGCAATGTTCAGTGTACTTTCATATGTTCATGTGTCATCTGTATACCTTCTTTGGTGAGGTGTCTGTTTCCATATTTTGTCTATTTTTAGTTTTTTGTTATTGTTGAGTTTTAAATTTTTTTGTATATTTTTAAATGAGTACCTTTTAGATAGGTATTTCGTAAAATCATCTTTCAGTCTATGGCTTGTCTTTGCATCCTCTTAAGAGTTGTGTTTTTCAGAGAAAAATTTAGTTTTAATAAATTTTTGGACTTTAATGTTAATAAAGTCTAACGTAAATTTTGTCTTTCCTTAAGTGCTGTGATGTATAAAAAAATCATCTCCAAATTCAAGATCACTGAGATTTTTTCCCTATGTCATCATCTAGGAGATTAGAGAAATATTTTTTGTTTTGTATTTAGGTTTATGATCCACTTTGAGTTATTTAAAAATGTTTAAGGTCTATGTCTAGATTCTCCCTCCCCCCCTCACTGTTTCTGGACATTCTATTCTATTCTATTATTGTTTTTCATTCCTATTGCCATATCTTCTTTAATATAGCCTCACGGTAAATCTTGAAGTTGGGTCATGTCGGTGCTCTAATCATTTAGGACGTCATTTTAGAAGTGAACCAAGCTGGGCACCTTATGTGTCCTGTGAAACATCAAGAAAATTTCCTCTCTTCCAACCCAAAGAAAGAAAGAAAATACTTGGAACTTAATTGTGCATACAACACAGCCCAGTAACTGAAGTGGTAATTCAAAGGAGCAGCTTTGCAATGACTATTCATCATTGCTCATCATGAAGTAACATGCTTAGCAAGGTCTATGAACACTGAGTGTGTTTATTAGGTCATTTACAGATGAAATGAGACTGTCATTGTATTAAATTATCTACTAGCATATAAGCCATTCAAAGCTATAAACATGGTACTTGTTGTGGTCATGCCAAAGAATGATTTGGGGGCTACCAGATCATGCCCTAGGTAACATATTTCAAAAGGGCTTAAACCCAGGGGACTACTTAGACACTTTCAGGTAATATGGCTACCAACTCTAACAGGCATTTAAAACTTTCTGAGATAACAACCACAAAGCCTAATCTTAGCCTTGGTCCTGGTGTGCTGTGTAAATCAAATAGACCCGTAGAGTGGTGGCATTTCTTTCTCACAAAGGGATGATAAACATCATAAAATGACTTTGACAGGATATAATTATATGAAGTATTTAAACAAACTCCAGAAAGTATATAGACACACACTTACCACCCACCTGTATTTGGCATTACTAAGTGCCCTCCTAAATGGCCAAAGACACCAGTTGTCCTCAGTTCTGTCCTTGTGGGGAATGATGCCAGATTTTGGATGTATGGTGTGTTATTTAGGGGATGCATTGTACTAAAGCTGCGATTGCTTCCATGGGGAAAAATCCCAGAGTGATTCTTGCCATGGCACTCGACTCTCTCAGACACTCCCAGAGAAACCATGAATGAGCTCTGCACTTTGACTTTGATGTCCGACAAAGGGTTGAAGAGGGAGGACTCTGTCATGAGTTCCTTGTCCAGCGGGTCCTGTAGCCAGATGGAACCACTGTATGTTCGGCTCACTGTCAGATCTGGTTGCATGGCAGAATTCAGGAGCAGGGAGTTACCTGGTTAAAATTTTTATATGTACTGATCTGTCACTCAGAAACTACGATACTTCCATTATTCTTTTACAGCTGCCTTCTCTAACTGCAGGACCACCCTGAGAAAGCAGAGTGGCCCCAACAAGGTGGCTCTTAGTGACCAACACCTAGAAACTCTGGTCCTTCTTTCAGTACATTCTTTCAATGCTGCCAGACTAAATCCTTCACCTTCTGAGATCTTTACATGCTTGAATTGGAAAACAAATATTTCTGGCACTCAGGAACGTAGCTCAGGTATTGTTGTTCATGTGATTTTAATGGGCAAAGAAGAGCTAAAAAAAAATAGATGTTTTGCAATCAAGTTCGGAGCAAAAATAACATCTGTTCATTTTAAATGGCAAGAGGTGACACAGCTTGGTGACTAGGTAGTGCCGCTTAAATGAAGGTGCCTGGTTTCAACACATTTTTTGTGGAATTCTGGGCACTTTCTGAATCTGCAAGAAAACATGATGTGTCCTCAGAGCAAATGGTTCAGGAGACATCATGAATCGCTTCATGTATTAGTAGCCAATTCAAATGATCATTGCATATGTCACCGAGAGGAAAACAATACTCCATATGGGGACAAAAAGCACTCAGATTCTATGTGGGCAGCAGCTCAGAACAGTCTCCTTTCTGTCTGAAAACAAATGAAAAAATAAAAACAATCTTTACAAAAGCATGAGAAATTGGACTTGGTTATCTGTTGGGGAGCACCAATTTTTTTCTAAGCCAAATATTAAAAAGAAATGCTGTAATTTTTTTTTGTGATGAAGTAATCTCATTTATTAGTAAACAACAAAATAACCCTCAGTCCCAAACCTCCCACCCATCAGTCCATCAATGTGACATCTCAAATTGAAACCCAAACCATATTAAACAATTTTCCTTTGGGGCCTGACCGAAATATTTACAGTATGGTATTTTTAAAAATGTCACAATTCTAGGCTATATTGTATTAGCCTCTATTTTTTTTTCCATTTTCATAATTGGTAACAATGCCAGCAGGAAATCGATAACCCTGACTGTTACCACCTCTTATTCAGATGCTCTAAGATTGCAAAATCACAGAGAAATAAAAATGAGATGAAATAATGCTGCAAGGTCTAATGTCTCCCTGTGGTGTATTTCTTTCAAGCTTGGAGCTACTGTGCCAAGACAAAGGCCAATCAAGTCTCTGTGTTTGTAACAGAACCACATTGAGTTCTATAGCTTAGGAACCATGTTCTTGTTTATGGTCTCCCCAGGCAAGAAGTGGGACTGCAGAATGATCCCATGTCTGCAAAGAGTTGGGAACTGATGTTTCCATGGAGACTTCAAGAATTATATGCCCAAGTCTACCAAGCCCTCACCTACTGAAACTTAAGTTTTGGTTACTCTTGATAGACTCTCTGAGATCATGTGAAGCAAAGAAATGGAAAATATTTCCTAGAATTAGGTAGCACAGATGTGGAGAATGCTTGATAATAAAAGTATGTACAGGGCAGGGGATGTAGCTCAGTGACAGAGTGCTTGCCTAGCTTGCACGAGGACTTGGGTTCTATCCCCAGCCCTGAAAAAAAAAAAAGCATATACATATTACACATTTCGTAGTTGAAGAATGGGCACAGTTGAAGAATGAAGTTGGGGTGGGCAGGGGTGAGTGAATGACTCTGATCATACTTCAATCTACTCTTTGAAAATCTATTTTCAAGTTCTTAGTCTACTATAAGCATAACATTCTATTTTATAGGGCTGGGAACTGAAACCTGGGCCTTGTGCAAGACAGGCAGGTGCTACCACTGAGTTGCACCCCAGGGCATTAACAGTCTCCTTGTTTCCTTTTCTGCAGCACCAGATATATTGTTCAAGAACAGATATGCCTAAGACACTGCAGGTGAAAGCCACATACTAGCATAGGAGGTGTATCATCACAAGGAATATAGGGATAGTAGCAGCTATTAAACAATTGTTTTCTATATCATTAGTTTCCTGAGATCCTTGATCAAAAGTAAACAAGGTGGTCAGACAATTTGGCAAGGTAATGTATTCATTTAGAGAATGACAATACAAAATTCCCTTTCCTCCCCAAATGTGCAGAGACTAGGCAATGGCATTTTCACTTTGTGCTCATGAAGCAGGATGACAGCCTGTACTGAAGGTATCATCTTCCTGAACCATGTTCACTCCATTTATGAGCACTTGCCATCCATGCACCGAGGGATTATATGGGTTGCCTTTCCTATCCTCTACTATCCCCCCTTCCCTCCCCTCCCATCTTCTCTAACCCATCTAATGTAATTCATTTCTCTTGTTTTTTTCCCTTTCCCCTCACTTCCTCCTATACTGTAGTTTTGTATAACAATGAGGGTCTCCTTCCATTTCCATGCAATTTCCCTTCTCTCTCCCTTTCCCTCCCGCCTCTCATCCCTATTTAATGGTGATTTTCTTCTTATGCCCTTCCTTCCTGTTGTGTTCTTTGATGACGTCCTTTTATCAAAGAAGACATTTGGCATATATATCTGGCTTGTTTAGTTCTTGATGTCAGATGGAGAGACATTTCTCTTTCATAGCAGTCAGCCACTGCAGGGCTTGGGTGGTCTCCATATGGAACAAGTCTCCACCTTGAATCCTTTGTTACTTTGGGGAAGTTTGAGTTCCCTGATGGGCCAGTCCAGGTGGTGAGTTCATTCCTATGGCAAAGGAGGTGGGGCCTGCAAATGAGAAGGAGTAGAAAAATCAGAGTAAGACACTTCCAGGAAAAAGAACATTGGTTCATATTATTCTCTGTTGGGTGCTTCCATCTTGCCCTCTGTCATAGCTAGCTGCTCAGGTATATTTATTCATAGTTCAAAGCTAATTGAGGGCAAGTATCAACAAAATTCTAGAAACCTTTGCCTAATTAAAAATGGTTAGCTGAGTTAAGATACTTCAAGGAAATGATGAGAGGAACAGAAACCAAGGTCGGCATCTTATTAAACTCTTGTTTCTTTCAGACCTTTAAAAAAATTGAATTTGATATTTTTTAGTAATTTGGGGGGAATTGAACTTCACTGAACTTCCTTTACATGAAGGGACAGGGTGAGTGCTGAAGATGAAATCAGAAATGGACGGCACAGGGTTAGTGTTTAAGAGGAAATCAGATATTGTGAAATATCTGACGCCTAATGGAGCTATGGTTTGACAAACATTCACAATAATAAATTTAAATGTATCCTCAGAAAAGTCATAGGATTTGGAAACAAAGTGTTGATATAGTTTTTTGCTAAGCTCAAATAGGACTGGATTATTGCATTTTGAATATTATTACAATTTGTTAGTTCCTTTTAAATGTACTTTTCATACTAATTTTAAATAGTCGGTGAAAATATCTCTTCTTTGCATTTTTTGCTCTATATTTATTCCATGATTAATTTCAACAAGTTGTTTCATTGTCACGGTCCTACAAGATAGTTGGCACACATGGTTACCCAATATTGGTAGCATATTTTGAATGCCTAATTACAAACTCTTCATAAAGCAGTTTATAAACCTGTTTTCAGCAAGTCCATGTTGTAAAGTTTGTCAAGTATACAGGTTAATCCTTATGGATTTGGAATCAGATTTGAAATCACCTCTGCTCTTTCTTACCACTGAGTGTCTTTGAAAGAAAAGTAACGAAGCTTCCCTCCGTAAAGCTCATTTTATGAACCTGTAAACTGCAACTCATAATATCTAGTTCAGAGAATTGTGAAATTGACATGAAATGATGTGATGTTTTGCACAGAGTGTATGACACTATAAAGGCTCAATGTAATAGAATAGTATTTCTAAGCAAAATATTTTATGCTACAATTGGTACGCATGGCTCTTGAGAGAACAAAGAACTGGACATTACCATTGGAAGAACAATCAATCCTACTTAAGTACTCTGATTGAAAATGAAAACTGTTGGAGAGTGGATGTAAAAGAGCAGCGTCCTTATTCCCTTGGTGCTGCAGTGCTCTACTTTCAATCTGTGATGGGCTGAGTTCTCTGCTGCTTGGTCCTGACCCTGAATACTGATCCTCTCCAAGGACAACTGCTATATTTGACAACAAACACCCCACCTGAGGATCAGAAGGCCAACCCAATGTGACTACTCATGTCCCACATGTTAGAAAGGTCTTCCTCCAGTTGAAATTAAATGGAATGTTTTTGAGAAATAGAAAGCTGCTCTACTCCAGGTTCTTCAATATAGAGAATGTGAAGCAAAGCAAAGCATAGTGTACAGAGTCATGGAAACGGGCACCTCAGGCTTCTCATTAGGGCACGCATCATGGAACAGTCTCATGGTCAAAGTCATGGTGCTATCAAACTCTTGACAACTTACATAACTACATTACTGCCTGTTTCTGGACCGGTCACATTTCCTCCTGTAAAGCCCAATTCTACTTTCATTCATTCTTACATTAGTTCGAATCCACAGTTACTTACTCTTCATTCTAATTTTAGATGTTTTTTATTCTGCAGGATTTTTAAACTTTAGAAATGTCATAAGACTGTTAAGAGAATCCCGATACGACCTTTCTAAATGATCTAACAAATCTTGTTGACCAATCTTGTTGAGCAAACAGCTTTTAAAGATTTTAACATGCCATCAATGAGGGAGAGAGATCTATTTTAAAATAGTTGAAATATTCATATACACATGTGAAATATTGAAGTCAGTGTATTTGCAAATGAATGCAAAACTTTTCTTCCTAGTGGGGGAGACTAGACGATTGAAATTGCCTGGACAAACTTTATTTCCTGCCTCTCCATGAGAGTTATTTGGAATGTCTAGGAGGAGTCACAGACTTTTCACATTTTGCCACATGTCCTTTATCTTGCCTCTTTCCCTAATTGAACCTTTCTGAACAGTTAGAGAGGAGTATTTGTGTCTCACACCCCTGGACACTTAATGCCTTTACTCTGCTGTGAATTGTCCAGGATAGCACATTCTCTCCCATAACCCTGAAAAATTCCTACATTCAGGAAACTAACATTGACACAGTACATTCCTCCAGTCTACAGCCCAATTTGTTAGTTGTCCTGTTGTCATCCTCCATGCTGGATTTAAGTCCAGGCTCCCACAGTTCATACACTTATCACATCTCTTTAGTCTCCTTTATATTTCTAGAAAATTTTCAAATTTTCCTACTTCTAAAATTTAGAGACAAAGACTGTGGCATTTCTGGTGTGTGTGTGTGTGTGTGTGTGTGTGTGTGTGTGTGCATATACACACATATACTGCTTCATTGGTGATTGAGTCTTCAGCTATTATGTCAAAAGCCAACATTTGCAAAGCACATTTTACCTCCAAAGTAACATTGGGAAGAAATAGCAATCAGAAATCAAACCCCAAATATGTGGCACCAGGCCTACAATATAGAAATAGCTGTGGAGGTGTCTGCCATACTTACCAAATTGAGTCAGACTAAGAACTTGGCAGGCAGGAGGTGACTAGAACATGACAGCCTTCGAAGGAGGGGTCGTATCCATGGGTTCTTCACTGGCAGCCTGGGAGGTTGGTGGTGCAGAGGCCTTCTGTGCCAGGGTGGAGGCCGGTGAGTGGACCTTCACTGGCAGCATGGTAACCATGGGGGCATTGGGAAGAGAGGCTCTTTGCTGTCCAGCAGGGTTCCCTGATGCAGGCTGAGGGGTGGGTGGTGGGACAATGGAATGGGACAGATTGGGGTTGGGTTGGGAGAACTGAAGGGTTGGGAGGCCGGGGAAGACTGGTTTCTTTGCTGGCTGCCTGTGCTGCCTTCGGCCATGGACACTGCGGTGTGGGCCAGAGCTGTCACTGGACTAAGAAGATGGGAAAATGACCGCCATGGAAGGGGGGGTAGTGTCCATGGCCATGTCCTCAGGCAGCACAGCAGGATGCTGGGAAAGGTGAGCCGATGATATGGCTGTGAGGGTTGGAGGGACGGAGTGCTGGCCCTGGGTATTGGGGTTGTGGGTGGAAGGGACAGGAGTGGGTCTTGGGAAAGAATGAGGAGGAGGAGGAAGAGGAGCAGCAGGAGGAGCAGTCAAAGGAGAGGGAACATTAGGAGGAGGAAGAGGAGGAGGAGCAGGAAAAGGAGTAGGAGGACGAATGGGAGGAGGAGGAAGAGGAAATGGAGAAGGAGGAGGAGGAAAAGGAGGAGGAAGAGGAGGAGAAGGAAGAGGAAAAGGAGGAGGAGGAAGAAAAGGAGGAGAAGGAGGAACAAAAGGAGGAGGAGGAAGACGAGGAGGAGGAGGAAGATGAGTAGGAGGAGGAAGAGGAAGAGGAGAAAGAGGAGATGGAGGAGGAAGAGGAAATGGAGAAGGATTAGGAGAAAAAGGAGGCAGAGGAAAAGCAGGAGGTAGATGAGGAGGAGGAAGAGGGGGAGGAGGAGGAAAAGAAGAAGGAAGGGGTGGAGGTGGTTGTGGTGGAGGAAGGGGTGGTGGATGAGGAGGAATTGGAGGAGGAGGAGGATCAAAAGGAGGAGGAGGATTAATACACATGGGGGTTGGGGATTCCGTTCTGGAAGAGGTAGGATTGGATGGGAAAGGGACCTGGGTAAGAGGTGTGGGAAGGTGAAACACATTAGGGGTAACTCCAACATGAGTACTGGGGTTGAAGGGAGAAGGAGGTTTCCTGGGAAGAGGCAGAGGATTATTAGATGAGGGAGGAGGTGGAGGGATGGATAGGTTCAGGGGCCCAGCAGGCTGGAATTCCACCTGCCTGCTGGCAAGGTTGGTTGGGATGGGGGAGGGGTCAGTGGGTTGGGGGCATGGGCCTGCATTCCAAGGAGGGCCTGCAGGTGGGGAGGATGAATGGACAGTGGTGGTGCAGTCCTCCAGAGCCTCTCTTCCGCCCTGGGCGACCTCTGCCTCAGGCTCGACGTTGTTACTTCTGGCACTCTGAACCCTCCTCAGGGTGCCTTTTGTACATAAAAGTGGCAGCTTTGCAGTTGGGGGCAGCCCATCCTGATGCCAGGAAATCAGTGATGGCAGGGCCACTGGCATGAGCCATTTTCTTTTACTTGGCCTCCTGGAGGCAGCAGTTAGTGAGGGCCAACTCTGGGATAGAACACAGGTCGACTTTAGGCCCTGCTCTCCCTGGATGGCATCTTGGGAGGCTGGAGAGACAGGCAGATACAGATTACCCACATGCTCCTGGGCCCACGTGTGGAGCATTGAGTGGCCCTGGGCTTGAAGCAGGAGGAGCACTCCCTGAGCAGGGTCTTGGGATCTACAGGTGGCGGGGCTCCCATATGACAGCTTCCTTAGAGACACCTGGGCCCTCTCTGGAACACTCTCTCCCTCCAGGGCACTGAGGTCTCCCCGAGTGTCCTCCTCCTCTTTCTTCTCCTCCTCCTTCTTCTCCTCATCCTCGTTCTCCTCTTTCTCCTTCTCCTCCTCCTTTTCCTCCTCCTCCTCCTCCTCCTTCTCCTCCTCCTCCTCCTCCTCCTCCTCCTTCTCTTCCTCCTTCTCCTCCTTCTCCTCCTTCAGCTTCTCCTCCTCCCCCTTCTCCTCCTCCTTTTTCTCCTCATCCTCCTCTTTCTCCTTCTCCTGCTCCTCCTCCTGGTGGCTCTTTCTTTTTTCTCGCTGTTCCTGGGCCCTGAGCTCAGCTCCCTTAGACGCACAGGAGGGCAGTGAGCAGGTGTCATGGGCCCCTCAGCTTGGTGGATGAGCTGAGGAACGGAAGGCAGGAGGAGTGGCCTGCGGCCAGGAGGGGGGACCCTTACTGCTGTCAAGGGTCCCAACATGCACGAGTTCTTCCGCGATAGCACTGGCTTTTTGGGGAATGGCCCCCAGGCCACCTGCAGCAGGATCCCCTGACAGAGGAGCGGGCCTCTGTCCCTGCCAGCAGCAGGAGGCCCGCGAGGTCTGGGATCCTGGAGGAAACGCCTGCTGGCAGGGCTGAGGGGAGAGGCAGGTGCAGCGGGGTGGTCCCTGTGAGGAGAGGGAGTCTCCCGGGCGAGGAGGAGAGGAGTCTGAGGGTCCAAGAAGGGCCTGCGGAGCGGCCTGCGACCGCACTTGGTCAGAAGACTGCCCATGGAGGGCACCTGGGGCTCGTCACTAGGCAGAAGTCCCACACTAGTCCAACGCTAGTCAGCACAGAGCAGCTTGGCTGAGAAGCCAGCTCCTCCTTTGACCAAAGGCTGAACTGGAGTTTAGCCTTTGTGAGGTGTGGCTGGAATGCATGATGCACAAAGGACTTGAGCCAAGATGGTTGGTCAAAGGAAGGCTCCAGGGTGAAGAGACCCCCACCCCCACTTGGTCTGAGCTCAGGCTCCTCCTGACTCTGCGCTGCTTCTTCTCCCACACCCACCACACAGTTATTCTCACCCTCCAGAGGGTCATTCGGAGGCTGCTTTCCTTTGGGTTACTTAGGCAGTCATTCTACTTGGCTCCAAAAATATCTCCACGGTTCTACTGGACATCACTGTAGCCATCCAGAGTCAAACCACCATCAGTTGTCTTCAGAAAACTACAGCTATAGTTCCCACCATACTATCAATTTGGAAAACCATTACAGTTGTCCCTGGAACTGTCCCACAGGATCCTTGAGGCAGTAATGGTGCCTGACTCCTATATTACTTCAGGTAAAATATGTATAATTTGTTTGGGAGCAGTTCCCTCTCATCCTGACCAAATCATAAACACATCCTTTTCTCTCCACCACATTGAAGGTGTGCAGTGTTCTTCCTGTTGCCTACCTTTGAATTTTCCAGAGATCTCTGTCTGTGTTTGGCTGACTGCATTGCTTTGGGGCTAAGGTGACACAGAACGTTTCATGTCTCAGAGGTGTCAGTCCATGGGCAGCCAGCTCCATTGCCTTGGGCCAGAGGTGGAGCAGAACATTGGGGCACAAGGACATTTTGAAGGACAGCTGCTTACCCATTGGCAACCATAAAGCAGAGAGTAAGAAGGAGCAAATGGAAAAATGTTATCTCCAAGGGCATGCTACTAGTGGCCTCCATCTTCCAGCCATGCCCCACCTAACCTCAGTTATAACCCAGTACAGTGGTCCTTTCTAATTATTAATCCACCCAAAGGATTTATTGATTGATTAGGTCACCATGCTCATAATCACATCATTCACCTCTGAACATTCCTCCATTAACTCCAATGAGTTTTTCAGGCGCACCTCATCTCCAAACCACCACATGCTACGCCATAAAAAAGGTTATGGTCCATATCATTGTGAGGAATACACTCAGTGCATCTTAAAGAGTCCTCCTAATCTCAACAGTTTTGGCAACAGGTTGCAGTCAGCCAGGGTCAGCTTGCTGCTATGCAGAAATGGCACCTAGGAGATGCCTTGATCTTCAGAACTGGTCTTCTGGAAGGAGAGATGCCAAGTCATTGTCTAAAACTTTCAGAACTTTTAGGAACCCCTTCTCAAGAGATGATCACTGAAGTGCTGAGTTTTAATTCTGAAGGAAAACTTGGCAAATATGACCAGCCCAGCTGTGTTACACTCAGAGTTCCAAGCTGCCAGTTTTGGGTACTTGGAAGGGCACGGCACAGCCTCCAGAAATTGCTCAGTCTCATAGGTATGCATGTGCACTCCTGTGCCATACAACCCGAATGGGAGCAGTCCTTCTAGGCACAGCTTTTGCACTTGGTTGGTTGGTGTCAGAGGTGGTGATGTGGAAGGTGAGACTCCCTTTAGCCAGAGCATTGTTGTCTGGAAAAAGGAGAGGCTTGGCCCCACCGATGCCAGTTTTAACATTCCAACATGGTTATTCTAGGTGTGGTTGTGTTAGGGACCAAATACTGACAATTGCTGAAGGAGACAGAAGGGGCTGTGGCGAGGGCCAGGGAAATTCTGTCCTCCAAAGCCAGAGCTGTCTGCCCCTTAATCACCACACAAGCCCAATTAGACCATCTCCCTGAAGACTGGACCTCTCCTCCTGATCAGAGCATGCCACACTCAGGTTCTTCAGCTCTGTCTAAACTCAAGACATTTTCTGGAAAAGGAAGTCGTATTTAGATACTGTTATCTTTCCCACATACGTAATACATTTAAAATTGTGGCATGGACAGGAAAGTCAATTGTCTCATCAATGTATCGGACAGGACAACACAGACAAAAAGCACTAAAGTACTTGCACTATTTATTTTTGTGTACTTTCAAGGTAAGGCTGGAGTTTTGGCTCAGTAGTGGAGCACTTGCCTAGCACCTGTGAGGCCCTGGGTTCGATCCTCAGCACCACAGATAAATAAATGAATAAAATAAAGGTATTGTGTCCAACTACAACTAAAAAATAAACACATAAAATTTAAAGCAATCAATTGTTCAATTTTCTATAAAAGTAGTCCATGACTTTATATATCTTAATTTTTCAAAAGTTTGTGGCTCAGTATCTTTGGATGTTCCAAGTGGCTAGTGACTTTCTGGCATTCTGCATGAATGCCAAATTCAAATAATAATTTTAGATAAATTCAGATACTTACACTCCAAATCTATGCCAATATATTCATTTAAGAGTACATTTAGGGGCTGTGATGTGGCTCAAGTGGTAGCGTGCTCGCCTGGCATGCCTGCGGCCTGGATTCGATTCTCAGCACCACTTACAAACAAACAAGTTGTGTTCGCCAATAACGAATAATTAAATATTAAAAAAAATTCTCTCTCTCTCTCTCTCTCTCCCTCTGTCACTCTCCCTTTAAAAAAAAAAGTACATTTAATGTGGCTGGGGTTGTGGCTTAGCCTTAGAGCACGAACCTAGCTAGTGCAAGGTCTTGGGTTTGATCGTCAGCACCACATAAAAATAAATGAAATAATAGTATTGTGTCCAACTACAACTAAAAGATAAGTATTTTTTAAAGAGTACATTTAATGAATGTTCACAACTCAAAAATGGATAAACTGAGTACTTATATTCAAACATCTCAGTATATGTAATAATATGTAGAATTTTTCTGTGTCGACTTTTAAATGTTTCCCCAAAAAAAGAAAATAAAGGGATAAAATTGTAAAAGTACTTTCAGTACTCTCAACAAACCCTGTAAAGCAAAGTGGAAAAAATGAGTTTTCTAGATGGGGATGCAGCTCAGTAGTAGAGTGCTTGCCTAGCATCCAAAAGCCCCTGGATTTAACACCCAGTACTACAAGTGGGTTGGTTGGCATGGCAGGGGGCTCATTGTCTCTAATTCTTTCCTCCTCAAACACAGTGTTCATGACCTTTATTCTATTTAGTCAATTGATATTCTCTTTAATATCACAGATTAAGCCAAATTATGACCGTGTCCAATTTTAATTTCAGACTCAAACATCACTTGATTAAAGTTTTCAGAAGCTGTTTTACCGTCTTGCAGAATAGAACTAGGATTTCCAAATGAGTGTCTCAGGTGTAAATACAAGAGTACATTAAACCAAACAGGCCAAACTTTTATCCTAGAGCAATTTGGCCATTGTTATATCAACATGACCTTAAGAGAACAGGCCTTGAAGTAATTTGATTTAGTCTTTAGCTTGAGAGCTACCTTCATGCTGTCTTTTAGCTTCTTGACATTTAATATGCCTCTTCACACAAAAGGAAAGGTTCACTCTTCCTGGTTAGCCCATTGCAAATCAGACAGTATAAACACAGACTTTAACTTTCCTTTCCCCCCTACTCCTGTTCTTATCTCAGTTTCATTTTGCCTTTATCACTTCACCATTTATGCATAAGTATGTTCTCCATATCTTGTATTTGTGAAATAGATTATCCCTCAGTCAAACAACCACAGCCATTGCTAAAGATAGAAACCTTTAAGAGACATGACCATTGTCTTTAAGAGGTGACTTCCTCATTTGAGTAGTGGTTTGGAGTTTGACTCTCTAAGCCCTGATTAAGGTTTTTGAAGGTGACTACATAGTCACTTTTGCATGGCTATAATGGAATACCCGAGGCAGTCTAAGTTTTTTTAAAAAAAGTGTTTTATTTAGTTCATAGTTTTGGAAGTTCAAAGGCATGGCTTTTGTCAGGGCCCTCTTGGCTCTGCCACATCCTGTGATTTGATGTGAGATGGTGAAGAAAAAAATCACATCATCAGACAGAAACCAGGGTTTTTCTGTGCTCAGAGTGTCCTTCTGAGGTCACTCTCCCAATGACCTTAGGCATCCCACTTGGCCTCACCTCTTACAGGATCCACCCCTTCTCAATCCTCCCCCCTTGTGGATCCCAACACATGGACCTAGGAGGACAACCACATCCAAACCTCAGAAGGGACTGCTGTGTTGGGTCTCAAACATTCACACCACCCCAAAGCAGCACGACAGTGTGTTCTCCTTGTTTGAGTCAGTTTGAGATTGGGAGTGTGACTTAGTTCGGAGGGTTGAGATGAAAGGGAAAGTCTGCTGGGGAAATCTCTGGTAAAGATACAGTCACAGGAGATGGACTAAAAGTGAAATATGGCAGACTGGGAAAATCTCCACATGCAACCAAAACTCCTTTAACATGCTAGGAAAAGAAATTTTTTTCTTTCTCTGTTTAAAATTTTTTTAATTTGTTCTTTTTAGCCATACATGGCAGTAGAATTTTGATATATTTATATAAACACGGAATATATCGTATTTTAATCCCATTCTTGTGGATGTACATGATGTTGAGTCTCACTGTGATGTATTCACACATGTACAAAGGAAAGTTATGTCAGATTCATTCCACTGTCTTTCCAATTCCTATCCCCTCTCCCTGCCTTTCATTCTCATTTGTCTCATCCATTGAACTTTTACCAACCAGCTCAACCTACCCATTGTGTTAGCATCCACACATTAGGGAGAACCTTCAACCTGTGTTTTTGGGGGATTGGCTTATTTCACTTAGAATGATAGTCTCCAGATCCACTCATTTACCTGCCTATGTCATAAAGTCATTCTTCTTTGTGGCTGAGTAATATTCCATTGTGTATAGATACCACATTTTCTTTATCCATTCATCTGTTAATGGGTACCTAGGTTGGTTCCATAGCTTAGCTATTGTGAATTGAGCTTCTGTGTCTTCTATTGTGATGTGGCTGTGTCACTGTAGTATACTGATTTTATCTTGTGGATATATAGTAAGGAGTGGGATAACTGGGTCAAAAGGTGTTTCCATTCCTAGTTTTTTAAGGAATCTTCAATTGGTCCAGTGTAGTTGCACCAATTTGCAGTCCCATAAGCAATGTATGAGTGTACCCTTTTTCCCATTTGCTTACCAACAATTATTGTCACTTTATTCTTTTTTTAATGCAATTTGTCTTTTCATAGTCTTTGAAAAAAACCTTTATTTTATTTATTTATTGTTTTATGTGGTGCTGAGGACTGAAGCCAGGGCATCGGACATGCTAGGCAAACACTCTAACACTGAGCCCCAACCCCAGCCCCTATATTCTTGATAATTGCCATTCTGACTGGAGTGAGGTGAAATCTCAGTGCAGTTTTAATTTGCATTAGGAAAAGAAATTTGAAGAATTAGAAATTCATGAGGGCTTTGATGATAGAAGAGAAGAACACAATTTTGGATGCCAGGAGAGATAGTTGATAACTGACTTCATGAACCCTCACAAAACTGAAACCTAAGAAGCAGTAGAGAAAGTCCTAAATGAAGTCAATTGACATTGTACAATATTTTTTTCCTTTGCAAAATATTTCTTTATTTATCTGTGAACTTCCTTATGTGATCACTATTCTTCTGAAGTTTTTTTGTTTTTTAATTATCATAGTGAGGGACTCTTAGTTAACTCCTGAGTTGTTTTGTCATTAAAATGTCTTTATTTTATCCTATTTTGTTTGTTTATTTTTTTGGTACTGGGGATTGAAAAATGCAGGAATTGAAAATACTTGAGTAATTATAAAAAGCATCCCATGTAAGGATAAAAGCAGGAAATTTTCTGGGTGTCTGCATAACAACAATTGCTAGTCTCAGATCTCCTGTCTTCCACCAAGAAAAAGTTTAGAAGTTAATTATCTCAAAATATTGAGCCAAACTCTGGATAGCTAAGGATGGAGATAGGAGGTGGGGGGACCCTATTGAATATAGGGTAATGTGCAATTATTCACATTGAATGGTGAGACACTTCCTCAATTATGGTAAAGTGAACATGCCTTGGGCACAAAATTTAAGAAAGCACTAAAAAACCCTCAGGAATCAAGAGAAATAATGTTTGTTTTCATCAGTCCATCTTTATGTCCTTTTTCCTTTGTACAATATTTCTTCTTCATCTGTGATCGTATGTGATCACTATTCTTTCTGGAACCTCCCTTAGCCGTGTGCCTACGTCTTACTCTAGACACAGAAGAGTCTTCTAGGCAGCTGAGGGCAGCCAAACTCCATGCCAGGGTAGGAACAACAGCAGGGCCATTGGCATGGGCTTCTTTCTCTTCTTGAGTCTCCAGGCATGAGCTCTGGGTAGAGGACAGCTTTCTGATGGACCACAGGAATGTTTTTGGCCCTGCAACTCCTTGGTTGAGCCCTGGGAGACTGGAGAAACAGGCAGATGGTGTTTGTCCAGCCTTTCATTGGCCTATTCTCTCAATGTGAGAAGCTGCCCAGGTCTTCTCCTGGAGCAGTGCAGCTTCTGCAACAGCCTGAGCCATGGTCAGCACTCCTGCTGCAAGTCTGTGGGAGCTGCAGATGGTAGGTACCACAGAGAAATTCTTGAGAGGTACTTGTGTCCTCTTTGAAAGGTGTTTCCCTCCCAGAGCTCAAGACTGGGCCCCAGGACACTGAGGTCTCCCTGAGTAGTCTCCAGGGGGAGACTCTGCTGGTGTTTCTAACCCTTTTGTCAAGGCAGCCATTTCCGTATCCTCCTTTGGGGACCCTCCTCGGCCTCCTGGAGGACAACTGAATTTCATGCTGCACTTGGACTATCAGCTCTTCTTCCTCTGAGGAACAGGCAGTTGATTGGGTATCATGGGCTTCATTACTCAATGGACTTCAAGGTTTAAAGGTGGGAAGACTAATCTCTAAAGAGGAGGAAGGGCTTACAATTGGGATGGTACAATCCCATGTGAGTTGGTGGATGAAAGCACCAGCTTTTTCAGAGTGGGGACCTCCATGATCCTGGTGGCAGGATCCCCAGAGGGGAAGGCATCACCTGTAGGAGAGGGCCTCTGTGGCAGTCTGCAGAGCCTGGCACTCGAGGATAGGTATCTTGTTGGGCGTCCCTGCAGGCAGGGCTGATGGTATTGCTGGAGCAGCAGGGTGATCCTGCCAAGGAGCGGGAGCACTGCAGGTCAGATGGATGGGTGCCTGATGGCCAAAAGGGCCAGGCATCATGACCGGTGACCATGCCGAGAAAACCGCCCATTCAGATCACCAGGTGCAGTCTGACAGGATACCACCAAAATGACCAAAGGAGTTGAGATGGGTCACCAGCTCCTGAGGAGGACAAAGGCCCACTGTTGAGTTCATCTCTGATGATGTGTGACTGGAATGCATGATGAAGAAAGAGTTTGGGGCTACGCCAGTTTTGTCAACAAAAAAAAAAAAAAAAAAAAGAAAAGAAAAGGTCCCCAGGGTAAGGAACAAGGCCAAATGTCCACTGCTGGTCTGAGCTTAGAGTTCTGTGGGACAATGCTGTGCTTTTTTTCCCCACATGTAACACAAAATTATGTTTACCTCTTCCGGGTTATTCTGGGGCTGTTTTTCTATTGGTTTTTTAAACATTCATACTACATGACTTTATATATCTGTATGGATTGTGCTTGAAGTAGTCATGTAGAGTCTTCAATTACCTACTCCAAATGGCCATAAATTGCCCCAGAATAGCTCTGGTAGTTTTTCTTCCATGATTTCCCAGCATACTAGAAATTTAGTTCCTGGAACTGTCCAGCAGGATTATGGAGTCAGTAATGGTGCCTGACTCTTTGATACTAACTTCAGGCAAAATATGTACTTTTTTATTAGGGTGAATTCCTTTTTATTCTAACCAGTGTATGTACATAGTTTTCTTTCTGAACCATATCAATATTTTTTTTTTTTTTTGTGGTTGTGGGTATTGAACCCAGGGCCTTGTGCATGTAACGCAAGCCCTCTACCAACTAAGCTGTATCCCCAGCTCAGGATCCAATATTCTTGCTGTTGCCTAGCACCACATTTCTCAAAGTACTCTGTTCATATTTGGCTGAGTGCATTGCTCTGGGCCCAAAGTGATGCAGAACTCCTCACATTTCAGAGGTCTCATGCCATGAGCAACCATTTCTCTGGGTCTGTGGTAAGGCAGAACATCCTAGAAGAAGGGCATTTTGCAGGAAGTTTCTCAATTTATGACAACTATGAAGTAGAAAGAATAGAGGACCAAGTAACAAAATATAATCTCCAAGGACATGCCCCAAGTGACCTACTTCTTCCAGCCATGCCCCATCTTCCTCATTTACGACCAACTACAGTAGTTGTTTTAAATAATTAATTCACCCAGTGGATTTACTTATGCATTATGGCAGCAATGTCATCATCTAACAATTTTACCTCTTAGCATTTTGAAGGCCTCACTTGAGCTTTTGAAATACACCTAATCTCAATAAGTAACAGGACCCCTGGTCTCCAAAACAGTACAAACATTTTATCATGGAAAATACATTCAGTGACTCTCCAGGAGATTCCCAATTCTCAACTGTTTTGGCCTTGCCCAAAACTTGAAGCCCAAGTCCAAAGTCTCCTTTGGGACTGAAGTCAAACTCTTAGTTGTGTCTTGTGTAGGAGTCAAAATCAACTTATGTATATCCATGTATAGTAGAACAGAATAAATATTTCAATTACAAAAGGGAGAGATGGGCACATAGAAAGAAGATTAGGATAGAAGTCAAGACAAAAACCCGGCTGGGCCAACAAGTCCTCTATCCCCATGCTCACCATCTGGAGCACATGTTGTCACAGTGGGCTCCAAAGGACTTGGGCAGCCTTGACCCTTGGCCTCTCACATAGGCTAGCTCTGTGCTCAGCTAGTAACATTACCTGACATATATTGCACATGACCAGCATCTTTTAATCCAAGGATTCTTTTCTGAAGCTTCAGCTTTCTTCTCACAGCTGCACGAATTACCTTCTCAGGGACTACCTACAGGGATTCTAGCTCCATTATACTTTGACCTGCTAGGCCTTCCTTTGAAATCTTGTTGGAAGTCTTCATGACCACCTCTGGACAGCATCCTGCATTCCTGCAGAGCCAGCACCAAGTGGTTGAAGCCAGGGTATATCTCCATCTGAAGCAGTAGCTAAGTCTTTTGAAACGATGGCTGTGGCAGCCTTTGAGGGTCTGATTGACTGAGCATGGTGAAACCCATTCCTAGTGGTTCCTCTTCTCAAGGGAATTTTAATTTTATATCATATGAATATGAATTGGACATAGAATCTTGCCAATTTCTGAAATTCCCTTAAGCATTTTCCCCTATTGCCACTGTGTAATTTGTTTAGCATCACAGTAATGCATTAACAAACACAACTTCTGGAAATCCAGTTTTACTTCAACATTTCCACTAAAATTCAAGTTTGCACCCTTCTTTCAGCTCCACATTATCACAGTAAACCTGGATCAACCTGCTAGAAATATCATACCACTGTCTGAATGCCTTATGCCTTGTAATTTCCTCCACCAGAGTAAGTAGTTCATCATCTCTAAATTCAGCCCCTAAAAGAGTGACACAATGTGCACAACGTAGGCAATATCTTTGCCTAAATGTAACATAACTGCCATCTAGTTCCTCTTCCAATAGAATATTCCTTTTTTGCAACCTCAGGAACACAGTCTTTCCTATCAACAGTCCTATCAGCATTTTGATCTTCAGAACTTCCACGAGAATCACATGATATACTACGCTTACAATGTTCAAAGCTTTTCAGCTTACATCTCGAAACTATTCAAAATTTCTATTCCAAATACCAGTCTCCACAAGTTCCTGAGCCCCATAGTCAGCATGTCACTGCAAGCAACTCACGTGTTGGTACCTATTTCTGTTCTTCAATCTTTTTTTTTTTTGTCTCAATAATGACCAAAGAGATGATAAGAATGATTAGAGGAGGAAAAAGATATTTCCCATGGCTTCAGATGTAATCCATAGTCAGCTGTGTTCATAACTCTGGGCCCAAGATGAGGCAAAACATCATGTCAGTGTAGTGTTTTGGAAGAAAGCAGCTCAGGCATGGCCCCTAAACAGCACAGAGACAGCAACTCACCAGGAACAAAATAGAAACCCCAAAGGCATGCTCCCATGGACTCACTTCTAGCCAACACCCACCTGCCTACACTTATCTCCCATTTAATCATCCTAATGCATTAAAAATCTGCTTTATTTAGGGTGTCATGACCCCATCATTTCTTCTTAAAACTTTCTTGCATTGTCTCATGCATGAGATTCTGTGGCCACCTCATATTGAAAACTGTAACACCTTTAGTGGTCCTGTTCAAATATGATTTGTCCTGTGATGCAAAGACTCCTTAGAACCCAGCAGAGAGCAACGAGAATGGTCTCTGGAGTGAAACTATAAGTGCTCAGAGTAATGGAAAGTGTTTGCATAAACTGTGTTTGATTTGGTGACTGTTGGTTTTGTGTTTGCTTCTTGCTGTATTCCCTGGTCACTCCATGTCCAAATCCAGAGCCCAGTCTCCATGTGTTGCCAACTAAGATAAACTGGAAAAGAAGCAATTCGGATCCTGACTCTCAAAATGGCTACTTCCGCTGTGGAACATGACCTCCTACTGGCCACACGGTGTATGCTGGTCTGGTGCCACTGTTGCCTGTTGAATCACTGCCAACACCACCCCACTATGATCTCTGCTGGCCCCTGCACGGCATTGACATATTAAAAGGGAGGGAGCAGGCTAAGGATGAGAGTTGGGGACACAGTGCTGGCAATACAGGAATAAGCCCCAGTATGTCTGGAAATATGCAGAAGTAAGTGAAAGGGGTCTGTTGATCTCTGTCACAATATACTGCCAACTGTTCATATGTCAGCTACAGGGGTCCACATGCTCAACTCTCAGTCACCCACCAGTCAGGGTCTGTGGAGACAGTAGTTAAATTACATTGATGGAAAGGGAGCCAGCCCAAACTTCCCAGGTGAGGGAGGTATTATTGTCATTGTGTCTTTCTAAACACGGAGGAAATTTCCTTGTCATTTCCACCCGTGTTTTACCCAGCCACCACAAGCTGTCAAACATAGTGGACCCCAGAAAAAGCTTTGTCATAGTTAGTTATTTCCACATTTAATGGAAGTCATGCTATTTGGTTTCCTTAAAGAAAGATACATTTATGTTCAGTTCCATAGGGCAGTTGTCCGGCTGTGTCCATGAGCTGCAGCTGTGGCTCTAGTTTTCACATAAGCTCACTCTACACCAAGGTGGCTGCCTGAAGATGCGACGGGAGAGGAGAAGAGGAGGACAGTGGCACCTCAATGTACAGCCAGGAATCATTTTATTCTGCACATCTATTATGATATTTGTCTGTTACATAAATACCTTAGCTCTTAGGGGAAACTGCCACAGGAGTGAATACATACAAATTGGATTATTCAGCAACACATAAGCAACCTGATGAATCTATGTGAGAATAGTACCAGCCTGTGTCCCATCACCACATTTACAATACCATATTTCTTGTTCAAGTTGTCCTTGTGCAAAGAAAAGTATGTCAACAATGAAGTTGTTACAGACCATAATGAAATGAGAAACTAACGCAGAGATGAAAAATTCTCTACTGGTAGGTTTTTTTCCCCCTATTTGTATGTCTTGGTCTAGACCCTTTACCCATGGACTAGCAACCCACATCATTGAAGCCCTTTTGCCATTCCCATGGCCAATAGACTCAATTGGTCCCCTCTGTCAGCTCCTGTGTTTTTGTCCACAAGATCAGAGCTGCCACAACCATCCCATAACCTATTATCAAGCTATGTAAATGCCATGTGGAATACAAAGTCTATTGTTGCTCTTCCCACAGGAAAGCACAGTGTGTAGTGGTTGATCCCCAATGTCTTTCATTATCTTTGCCTCTTCCAAGGATGTCACCAAGGCCAAAGTTGAACTCATTCATTGCCTTGATATTTCCTAATGACCCATTCAAACAATCAGGGCAGGAAATATATTGATAGGGGTGTGCTTGGGCTAATATACCCAAGGCTTGTAATTCCTCTACAATGATTTTTTGTTTAGAAAAGTACTTGAGATGTTCCATTTCCCAGTCTCACCAGGCCAAGCTTTTACTGAAACATACAAAGTCTTTAACATTAATCCTAAATTATGGAGTACAGAGATGAAAACATCTCAACATCCAGAAAGGTCTGTGTCTGGGAATTGGGAAAATTTGCTTTTTATTTGCAACAGCAGGATACAACCAAATAACCCCTGAACACATGAGAGAATTCCCAGGTCTTTGCAACTTGGAGGAATTTACACCCCATCATCTGTCTTGGAGGTGTGCCAAAACTCTGTGAGCTGCAGTCTCTAGGTGGAGTAAAGATACAGATATTAAAGCCACATCATCAATATAATAATAAAACGTTGGTACTTATTCAGGTTATGTCCAGCACAGAGGTGGCAACATCATCCCATAACCTAGAGTAGAGTACGCAAATATCCTTTGAAAGAACAAAGACCTTCATTGCCCTCCAACACGAAGGCATATCATTCTTGCTTTTCCTCATTGGACCTCTGGTATTTTCATTCGCCCTTTAGATCTCCTCGCTTCTAAGATATATTCTCTGTAACCTCACTTCCTCATCTTTTGAGTTTATCCCATGCAGCCAGAACCTGTGTGGCTTGAGAAAAATCAAATGCCAATCAAAAGATCAGGAATGACCCCTCGCTTCCATGACACTGCCTCATAGATGCTAGGAGAATGGTCCTTCAGTTCTTCTGTGAATGCTTCATTATCAGGATCAGTGCAGATTGCTGCATCAAGGGCCTGCTACACCCTAACTTCCTCAGAGTGTCTTGGAGTTCTTCCATGGACTTCCATCACAGGATGCCGTGGGTGACCTCAACATGTTGTGCCAATCGTAATTTCAGGAAGCTATCAGCCAGGACAATAAAGAGATGGCAGTGTCCTCATTTTCCTCATTTACAGCTACATATGTACATTGTTGTAATGTAGAGTAGGTTGTGACTAATGTGCTCTTCCTCATTTAACTCTAATATGAGTATATCTTCAGCACCAGTGTCCCAAATCCAAAATAGCCATTCTATTGTAATTTCCTTAGCTTTCTTCCTATACATACTCTCCAGTTTTACCAAGCAGAGTGTCATCTCTCATAGACATATGCACATGCTGGTAGGGAGAGGGTAAATTTTCAACCTCTTCTCCCACTTTTTTACCTTTTGAGTTTTGACCCCCATCTGTCTCTTGGCACTGGCACCTAAATTGGCTCATCCAGTCTGCTTCTTCAAAAATACCAGATTCACAAGGATCCCATTTATGGAGGTCCAGTCCCGAACAGGTATTCCAAGCTGTCGAATGTATGATACCCAGTTACCTCCCTTTCCCTGGACTAAAGACAAGAGAGGAGAGGGTTCAGGTGCATCCAGAGGAATCATGGTGGGTGAGGAGCAGGAGGAGGGTCACGGAGAGACAGGTGGGCTGGGTGAAGAGTAAAGTGTTGCCCCTAGCCAGGGTGAAGCATTACCCTCCAAGCCTCTGGAGACACAGGGAGACCCAATTACCATGAAACCAAGTCCTGAGACTCAGAAGTGAATACATTTCAAGAGAGGGACAAGGTCTTCATTGCCTGAATCTCCATCTGTCAAGTGGTCTAGTATGTTGGTGATGCTTTCCATTGAGTTTTTAAGTTGTTGGATTGATTCCTTCATTATGAAGATTTCTGACTCGTTTTTCTTCAGGATCTCTATCTCCTTATGGAAAGAGTCTATCACTTCTTGAAATTTTTTTCTTTCTTTTTTTTCTGTTTCATATTTTTACATTAAGCATCCATTCCTAATTCAATTCTAATACAGTATGTAAATTCTTGTAAAGGAAAGAATTCCATATCCTTCCTATGTAGACATTGCTACATATACATCATGATTCACGCCCTATTTCTGGAAATAAGAAGAGCATAATTTCTATTATTGAAGTTAGCTGATCACTGACTCAGTGTACTGATGGATATTTGACTGACTGGGACAATAATTTCCCTGTGATAGAATTTAATTTTGGATTGTTACTCTCTAGTGCTGCTTCTTGGACTTTGTTAACAAGCAATTAACAATGTAGAAGCTGGTTTGAAAGTAAACCAATGGGTCAACATATTTAAAAATAGTTTTCTGTAGATTTTTCCATATCCACAGTTGACTTTGCATATGTGAGAAATAGAGTAAAGGGAGGTGAAATTATTGGTTTATAAGTGGAGGATCCTATGTGAAAGGCACATAAATTACCCTTGCCAGAAATAGGTTGCTAGTGAAATAGTGCCACTGAAAATTTATCACGTTAACAGCAGATGACAACAAACTAATAATCACTACACTTGTCTGTCTACTTAATTGATTATTCTTCTTGATCTAGTCCTCAAAGTACAAAGATGAGTATTTAGTCATAGTTTTACTGCTAACACCAGAATAGATTAAAATAATTGTGAACTCAATGAGGAAAGTGGTAGGATTGATTTGAAATATTAATGTAATATACTTCATAGTGCTACTTCCTTACTGTAATCTTCCCTTTTTATTAACTTTTTATTTATATATGAAAGCAGCATGCATCATAATTCATATTATACATATAGAGCACAAATTTTTCATATCTCTGGTTGTATACAAAGTTTATTCACACCAATTCATGTCTTGATACACGTACTTTGGATAATGATATCCATCACATGCCACAAGCATTTCTAAACCCAAGCCCCCACCTTTCCCCTCCAATCCCTCTGCCCTATCTAGAGTTCATCTATTCCTCCCATGCTCCCCTTCCCTACCCTATGATTTTTTCCTCCTTATATCAGAGAAAATATTCAGCATTTGTTTTTTGGGATTGGCTGACTTCACTTAGCATTATATTCTCCAACTCCATCCATTTACCTGCAAATACCATGATTTTATTCTCTTTTATTGCTGAGTAATATTCCATTGTGTATATATGCCACAGTTTTTTATCCATTCATCTACTGAAGGGCATCTACGTTGTTTTCACCATTTAGCTATTTTGAATTGGGCTCTTGTGTCCCTGTAGTGTGCTGTTTTTAAGTTCTTTGGGTATAGACCGAGGAGAGAGATAGCTGGGTCAAATGATAGTTCCATTCCCAATTTTCCAAGGAATCTCCATACCGCTTTCCATATTGGCTGCACCAATTTGCAGTCTCACCAGTACTGTATGAGTGTACCTTTTCCCCAACATCCTCACTCACACTTGTTGTTGTTTGTATTCATAATAGCTGACATTCTGACTGGAGTGAGATGTAATCTTAGAGTAGTTTTGATTTGCATTTCTCCAGTTGCTAGAGATGATGAATATTTTTTTCATATATTTGTTGATTGATTATATATCCTCTTCTGAGAAGTGTCTGTTTTGGTCTTTGGCCCATTTTTTGATTGGCTTATTTGGGTTTTTTGGAGTTTAGCTTTTTTAAAAATATTTTTTCAGCTTTTTTTTTTTAAGTGGAAACAATATCTTTATTTTGTTTTTTATGTGGTGCTGAGAATCGAACCCAGTGCCTCACGAATGCTAGGTGAGCATGCTACAACTTGAGGTACATCCTCAGCCCTGGAGTGTAGATTTTTGAGTTCTTCCCATACCCTAGAGATAAGTACTCTGATGTGTGAGGGGTAAAAATTTGCTCCCAGGATGTAGGCTCTCTGTACAACTCAAAAATTGTCCTTTTGCTGAGAAGAAACTTTTTAGTTTGAATTCATCCCATTTATTGATTCTTGATTTTAATTTTTACATTATAGGAGTCTAATTAAGCAAGTTGGGGCCTCATCTCACATGATGAAGATTAAGGCTTACTTTTTCTTCTATGAGATGCAGTGTCTCTGGTTTTTTCCTAGGTCCTTAATCCATTACATGTTCACTTTTGTGCATGGTGAGAGATAGAAGTTTAATTTCATTTAGTTGCATATGGATTCCCTGTTTTCCCAGGACCATTTGTTGAAGAGGCTATCATTTCTCCAATGTATATTTTTGGCAACTTTGTCTAATATAAGATAATTGGAATTTCATGGGATAGTCTCTGTGTTCTTTTATTCCTGTACCATTGTTCTACCAGTCTGTTGTGGTGGCAATACCATGCTGTTTTTGTTACTATTGCTCTGTGATATACTTTAAGGTCTAGTATAGTGACGCCACCTTCTTCACTCTTCCTGCTAAGGATTGCTTTAGCTATTCTGAGTCTTTTATATTTCCAGATGAATTTCATGACTGCTTTTTCTAATTCTATGCAGAATGTCATTGGGATTTTGATTGGAATTGTATTAAATCTGTATAGTGCTTTTGGTAGTATGGTCATTTTGATAATATTAATTCTGCCTGTCCAAAAGCAAGGTAGAGCTTTCCATCTTCTAAGGTCTTCTTTGATTTCTTTCTTGAGGGTTCTGTAGTTTTCATTATATAGATCTTTCATCTCTTTTGTTAAGAGATGGAATATTTTTTAAGGCTATTGTAAATGAGATAATTTTCCCCATTTCACTTTCTGAGGATTTGTCACCGATATACAGAAAAGCATTTGATTTATGGGTGTTGATTTTATATCCTGCTATATTGCTGAATTCATTTACTGATTCTAGAATTTTCTAGTGGAATTTTTTTGGTCTTCTAGGTATAGAACCATATCATAAGCAAATAATGCTAATTTTAGCTCTTCTTTTCCTATGTTTATCCCTTTAATTTCTTTCATCTAATTGCTTTGGCCAGTGTTTCAAGAACTATGTTAAGTGGAAGTGGTGAAAGAGGGCATCCCTGTCTTTTTCCAGGTTTTAGAGAGAATGCCTTCAATTTTTCTCCATTTAGAATGATGTTGGCCTGGGGCTTAACAAAAGTAGCCTTTATGATGTTGAGATATTTCTGTTATCCCTAATTTTTCTAGTGTTTTTAACATGAAGGGGTGTTGCATTTTGTCAAATGCTTTTTCTGCATCTATCAAGGTGATCACATGATTCTTATCTTTAAGTCTATTGATGTGATGAATTACATCTATTGATTTCTGTATGGTGAACCAACCTAGCATCCCTAGGATGAATCCCCATGAGATTGTGGTGCATGACTTTTTGTTTATTTTTGTAATCAATTTGCCAGAATTTTATTGAGAATTTTTGCATCTATGTTCATTAGAGATACTGGTCTGAAGTTTTCTTTTCTTTTTTTTTTCCTTCTTCTTCTTCTTCTTCTTTTTTTTTTTGATGTGTCTTTGCCAGGTTTTGGAATCAGAGTGATATTGGCCTCTTAGAATGAGTTTGGAAGTGCTGCCTCTTCTTGTATTAACAGCTGGGGGACACTGCTGCTTTTGAACCTGGGGATGGAGTCTGAGTGGAAGGATCTTTATATTTTTCATATCTTAATGACCTTGTGTCAAGAGATCTGATGCCATGGCTTGGAGTGTGCTGTGTTTGTAACCACATTTTCTAGCCTTACATGGAAAGTTGACCTTTGCCAGGAGAAGAGCTCATTCTTCCCTTATCACCTAAACATCCTGTGACTTGATGTGACATAGTGAAAAAGAACTCTCATCATCAGACAGAAAGCCAGACAAAAACCTGGGTTTTTCTGTGCTCAGAGTGTCCTTCTGAGGTCACTCTCCCAATGACCTTAGGCCTCCCTCTTGGCCTCACCTTTTTAGGATCCACCTCTTCTCAATACTGCCCCCCTGAGGATCCCAACATATTGACCCAGGAGGACAACCACATCCAAACCTCAGAAGGGACTGCTGTGGTGGGTCTCAAACATTCACACCACCCCCAAATCATCATGACAGTGCTGTTCTCTTTGTTTGAGTCAGTTTGAGATTGGGAGTGTGACTTAGTTCTGAGGGTTGAGATGAAAGGGAAGGTCTGTTTGGAAATCTCTGATAAAGGTATAGTCACTGGAACTGAACCAAAAGTGAAGTATGGCAGATTGAGAAAAATCTTCACATCCAACCACAACTCCATTAACATGGTAGGAAAAGGAATTTCTTTTTCCTTTTTTCTTTTACTCTTCTTAAAAAAAAATAATTTCTTTTTTTTAGCTATACATGGCAGTAGAACCTATTTGATGTATTTGTACAAACACAGACTATATTGCATTTTAATCCCAGTCTTGTGGATGTACATGATGCCGAGATTCACTGTGGTATATTCACACATGTACAAGGAAAGTTATGTCAGATTCCTTTCACTGTCTTTCCTATTCCTATCCCCTCTCCCTGCCTTTTATTTTCCTTTGTCTAATCCACTGAACTTTCATGGCCCACCCCCACCTACCCATTGTGTGTTAGCATCCACATGTTAAAATATTCAACCTCTGGTATTTTGGGATTGGCTTATTTCAGTTAGTATGACAGTCTCCAGATCCATTCATTTACCAGCAAATGTTATAAAGTCATTCTTCTTTGTGCTGAGTAATATTCCATTGTGTATATGTAACACATTTTTTGTATCCATTCATCTGTTGATGGGTACCTAGGTTGGTTCCATAGCTTAGCTATTGTGAATTGGACTTCTGTAAACATTGATGTTTCTATGTCACTGTAGTAGACTGATTTTATCCTGTGGATATATACCAAGGAATGGGATAACTGGGTCAAATGGTGTTTCCATTCCTAGTTTTTAAAGAAATCTTCAATTGGTCCAGTGTAGTTGCATCAATTTGCAGTCCCATCAGCAATGTATGAGTGTACCCTTTCCCCGATTTCCTCGCCAACTTTTATTGTCACTTGTATTCATACAAACACACGCACACACACACACACACATCTGAGAATTATATATATTATAAAACATATCTGAGAATATTGATACATAAGTTTATCTGCTCCCAAGTTTTAAAATGTATTTATCTTGTTTGTATCCACTCACTTCTAGAAATGTACCTGGGATGATGGGGAGCTAAGATTTGTGTAAACCTGTTATGAATTGTGCATCAGAAAGCAAGATGAGGTGGTACTCAGAGGCCTACACAGTGTGCCAAGAAAACTGTAAATATGGTTGACTGATTCACTCTACATTGAGTCATCAAAAGAAGAGTGACATCTTATGCAAACATTTATACACTGATGCTCACACATATTTCAACCAAGATCCTTTCATGTCCTAAATCGCTAACCAAGAAAGGTACAGATGATTAGAATTTTATCCAAATATAATCATTAGGGTGGCATTAGAGGGTTATTTAAAGGAAGTAAAACAGATTTTGAAATGACGTTTAAAGAAAGTAATTAATTTGGGAGAGAATGAACAAGTCAACATTCATCAAATTAAGGAAAAGTTGAGTTTCAAGTGAGTAAACTGTTAGAGAGTTCAGTTAGCTAGAACAATAATATTGGACTAGTCCTATCACAGATTTCATTTGATGAGATAAAATTTTGGTTAGCTTTACTTTAGAGAGAAACGTGCCACACCCTTGAATCTGTGCTAATCTGACGATGCTTGCAGATCCAATGGCCCCATCCCTCTCAGCCAGACACCCTGTAACTCAGCATACTACCCAATTCTCATTGATTAGGACTCAGGGGACAAAGTGAAATTCTGCCACCCACTTAAGTCCCAGGCTGCAACTCCAAAAACGAATCCATTGTTAGGACGTCATTTTATTTTATTTCATTTGTTTTCTAATTCAGATTCAGAGACTTTATTTTTAGAGCAGTCTTAGGATTACTGAGCAATGGAAGAGAAAGTACAAAGAGTTTGCACACATTTTACTCTTACCCACACAGAATTTTTCTGATAATTAACATCATGTAATTGTGTGGTACATTCATTAGTAACTGACAAATCAATATCAATACTCTATTATTAACTAAAATGTATAGTTAATTTTAGAGTTTGTGTCTAGTTTTATATGGCTATACACATTTGAAAAAGTATACAACCTATGTCTATCATTACAGTAATAAACAGAATAGTTTCACAGTCCCCAAAAATCCTCTGTGCTCCACCTATTTATTCTTCCCTCTGTGAAAGCCCCTGGTAACCACGGACCTTTTTACTGTCTAATTTTGCCTTTTGCAGAATATCATACAGTTGAAATCATGTGGTATGTAGCCTTTTCATACTGGACTCTTTAACACAGCAGTACACATTTGATGTTCCTCCATGTCATGTCATTTTATGGTGTGCATGTTTATTTCTTTTCTTTCCTGAATATATTATGTCCCATGTGTGCCACGTTTTGTTTATCCATTCACTTTTTGAAGGGTGTTTGGTGACTTCCAAGTTTGGGCAATTTTGAATATAGGTGCTTTAAACATCAGAAGCAAGTTTTTTGTGTAACTTTGAGTTTTCAACTCATTTGTGTAAATACCAAGGGGTGTGATTGCTGGGACATATGGTAAGACTTTAACTTTGCAAAAACTGCCAGTATCTTTAAATGTGGCTGCATCATTTTGTATTTCACCAGTCATGAATCAGAGTTCCCTTTGCTCCACACCATGTCTGGTGTTGTCCAAGTTCTGGATTTTAGCCTTCCTAATAGTATCATTGCTGTTTTAATTTGCAATTCCCTAGTGATATGCAATGTTCAGTGTACTTTCATATGTTCATGTGTCATCTGTATACCTTCTTTGGTGAGGTGTCTGTTTCCATATTTTGTCTATTTTTAGTTTTTTGTTATTGTTGAGTTTTAAATTTCTTATATATTTTGAAATGAGTACCTTTTAGATAGGTATTTTGTAAAATCATCTTTCAGTCTATGGCTTGTCTTTGCATCCTCTTAAGAGTTGTGTTTTTCAGAGAAAAATTTAGTTTTAATAAATTTTTGGACTTTAATTTTAATAAAGTCTAACGTTAATTTTTTCTTCCCTGTAAGTGCTGTGATGTATAAAAAAATCATCTCCAAATTCAAGATCACTGAGATTTTTTCCCTATGTCATCATCTAGGAGATTAGAAAATTTTTTTTTGTTTTGTATTTAGGTTTATGATCCACTTTGAGTTATTTAAAAATGTTTAAGTTCAATGTCTAGATTCTCCCTCCCCCCTCACTGTTTCTGGACTTTCTATTCTATTCTATTATTGTTTTTCATCCCTATTGCCATATCTTCTTTAATATAGCCTCACGGTAAATCTTGAAGTTGGGTCATGTTGGTGCTCTAATCATTTAGGACGTTATTTTAGAAGTGAACCAAGCTGGGCACCTTATGTGTCCTGTGAAACATCAAGAAAATCTCCTCTCTTCCAACCCAAAGAAAGAAAGAAAATACTTGGAACTTAATTGTGCATACAACACAGCCCAGTAACTGAAGTGGTAATTCAAAGGAGCAGCTTTGCAATGACTATTCATCATTGCTCATCATGAAGTAACATGCTTAGCAAGGTCTATGAACACTGAGTGTGTTTATTAGGTCATTTACTGATGAAATGAGACTGTCATTGCATTAAATTATCTACTAGCATATAAGCCATTAAAAGCTATAAACATGGTATTTGTTGTGGTCATGCCAAAGAATGATTTGGGGGCTACCAGATCATGCCCTAGGTAACATATTTCAAAAGGGCTTAAACCAAGGGGACTACCTAGACACTTTCAGGTCATATGGCTACCAACTCTAACAGGCATTTAAAACTTTCTGAGATAACAACCACAAAGCTTAATCTTAGTCTTGGTCCCGGTGTGCTGTGTAAATCAAATAGACCCGTAGAGTGGTGGCATTTCTTTCTCACAAAGGGATGATAAACATCATAAAATGACTTTGACAGGATATGATTATATGAAGTATTTAAACAAACTCCGGAAAGTATGTAGACACACACTTACCACCCACCTGTATTTGGCATTACTAAGTTCCCTCCTAAATGGCCAAAGACACCAGTTGTCCTCAGTTCTGTCCTTGTGGGGAATGATGCCAGATTTTGGATGTATTGTGTGTTATTTAGGGGATGCATTGTACTAAAGCTGCGATTGTTTCCATGGGGAAATGTCCCAGAGTGATTCTTGCCGTGGCACTCGGCTCTCTCAGACACTCCCAGAGAAACCATGAATGAGCTCTGCACTTTGACTTTGATGTCCAACAAAGGGTTGAAGAGGGAGGACTCTGTCATGAGTTCCCTGTCCAGCGGGTCCTGTAGCCAGATGGAACCACTGTATGTTCGGCTCACTGTCAGGTCTGGTTGCATGGCAGAATTCAGGAGCAGGGAGTTACCTGGTTAAAATTTTTATATATACTGATCTGTCACTCAGAAACTACGATACCTCCATTACCCTTTTACAGCTGCCTTCTCTAACTGCAGGACCACCCTGAGAAAGCAGAGTGGCCACAACAAGGTGGCTCTTAGTGACCAACACCTAGAAACTCTGGCCCTCCTTTCAGTACATTCTTTCAATGCTGCCAGACTAAGTCCTTCACCTTCTGAGATCTTTACATGCTTGAATTGGAAAACAAATATTTCTGGCACTCAGGAACATAGCTCAGGTATTGTTGTTCATGTGATTTTAACTGGCAAAGAAGAGCTAAAAAAAATAAATGTTTTGCAATCAAGTTCGGAGCAAAAATAACATCTGTTCATTTTAAACGGCAAGAGGTGACACAGCTTGGTGACTAGGTAGTTCCGCTTAAATGAAGGTGCCTTGTTTCAACACATTTTTTTGTGGAATTCTGGGCACTTTCTGAATCTGCAAGAAAACATGATATGTCCTCAGAGCAAATGGTTCAGGAGACATCATGAATCGCTTCATGTATTAGTAGCCAATTCAATTGATCATTGCATATGTCACCGAGAGGAAAACAATACTCCATATGGGGACAAAAAGCACTCAGATTCTATGTGGGCAGCAGCTCAGAACAGTCTCCTTTCTGTCTGAAAACAAATGAAAAAATAAAAACAATCTTTACAAAAGCATGAGAAATTGGACTTGGTTATCTGTTGGGGAGCACCAATTTTTTTCTAAGCCAAATATTAAAAAGAAATGCTGTAATTTTTTTTGTGATGAAGTAATCTCATTTATTAATAAATAACAAAATAACCCTCAGTCCCAAACCTCCCACCCATCAGTCCATCAATGTGACATCTCAAATTGAAACCCAAACCATATTAAACAATTTTCCTTTGGGGCCTGACCGAAATGTTTACATTATGGTATTTTTAAAAATGTTACAATTCTAGGCTATATTGTATTAGCCTCTATTGTTTTTCCATTTTCATAATTTGTAACAATGCCAGCAGGAAATCTATAACCCTGACTGTTACCACCTCTTATTCAGATGCTCTAAGATTGCAAAATCACAGAGAAATAAAAATGAGATGAAATAATGCTGCAAGATCTAATGTCTCCTTGTGGTGTATTTCTTTCAGGCTTGGAGCTACTGTGCCAAGACAAAGGCCAATCAAGTCTCTGTGTTTGTAACAGAACCACATTGAGTTCTATAGCTTAGGAACCATGTTCTTATTTATGGTCTCCCCGGGCAAGAGGTGGGACTGCAGAATGATCCCATGTCTGCAAAGAGTTGGGAACTGATGTTTCCATGGAGACTTCAAGAATTATATGCCCAAGTCTACCAAGCCCTCACCTACTGAAACTTAAGTTTTGGTTACTCTTGATAGACTCTCTGAGATCATGTGAAGCAAAGAAATGGAAAATATTTCCTCAAATTAGGTAGCACAGATGTGGAGAATGCTTGATAATAAAAGTACGTACAGGGCAGGGGATGTAGCTCAGTGACAGAGTGCTTGCCTAGCTTGCACGAGGACTTGGGTTCTATCCCCAGCCCTAAAAAAAAAAAAAAGCATATACATATTACACATTTCGCAGTTGAAGAATTGGCACAGTTGAAGAATGAAGTTGGGGTTGGCAGGGGTGAGTGACTGATTCTGATCATACTTCAATCTACTCTTTGAAAATCTATTTTCAAGTTCTTAGTCTACTATAAGCATAACATTCTATTTTATAGGGCTGGGAACTGAAACCTGGGCCTTATGCAAGGCAGGCAGGTGCTACCACTGAGTTGCACCCCAGGGCATTAACAGTCTCCTTGTTTCCCTTTCTGCAGCACCAGATATATTGTTCAAGGACAGATATGCCTAAGACACTGCAGGTGAAAGCCACATACTAGCATAGGACGTTTAACATCACAAGGAATATAGGGATAGTAGCACCTACCAAACAATTCTTTTCTATATCATTAGTTTCCTGAGATCCTTGATCAAAAGTAAACAAGGTGGTCAGTCAATTTGGCAAGGTAATGTATTCATTTAGAGAATGACAATACAAAATTCCCTTTCCTCCCCAAATGTGCAGAGACTAGGCAATGGCATTTTCACTTGGTGCTCATGAAGCAGGATGACAGCCTGTACAGAAGGTATCCTCTTCCTGAACCATGTTCACTCCATTTATGAGCACTTGCCATCCATGCACCGAGGGATTATATGGGTTGCCTTTCCTATCCTCTACTATCCCCCCTTCCCTCCCCTCCCATCTTCTCTAACTCATCTAATGTAATTAATTTCTCTTGTTTTTTTCCCTTTACCCTCACTTCCTCCTGTATTGTAATTTTGTATAACAATTAGGGTCTCCTTCCATTTCCATGCAATTTCCCTTCTCTCTCCCTTTCCCTCCCGCCTCTCATCCCTATTTAATGGTGATTTTCTTCTTATGCCCTTCCTTCCTGTTGTGTTCTTTGATGACCTCCTTTTATCAAAGAAGACATTTGGCATATATATCTGGTTTGTTTAGTTCTTGATGTCAGATGGAGAGACATTTCTCTTACATAGCAGTCAGCCACTGCAGGGCTTGGGTGGTCTCCATATGGAACAAGTCTCCACCTTGAATCCTTTGTTACTTTGGGGAAGTTTGAGTTCCCTGATGGGCCAGTCCAGGTGGTGAGTTCATTCCTATGGCAAAGGAGGTGGGGCCTGCAAATGAGAAGGAGTAGAAAAATCAGAGTAAGACACTTCCAGGAAAAAGAACATTGGTTCATATTATTCTCTGTTGGGTGCTTCCATCTTGCCCTCTGTCATAGCTAGCTGCTCAGGAATATTTATTCATAGTTCAAAGCTAGTTGACGGCAAGTATCAACAAAATTCAAGAAACCTTTGCCTAATTAAAAGTGGTTAGCTGAGTTAAGATCCTTCAAGGAAATGATGAGAGGAACAGAAACCAAGGTCGGCATCTTATTAAACTCTTGTTTCTTTCAGACCTTTAAAAAAATTGAATTTGATATTTTTCAGTAATTTGGGGGGAATTGAACTTCACTGAACTTCCTTTAAATGAAGGGACAGGGTGAGTGCTGAAGATGAAATCAGAAATGAAAGGCACAGGGTTAGTGTTTAAGAGGAAATCAGATATTGTGAAATATCTGATGCCTAATGGAGCTATGGTTTGAAAAACATTCACAATAATAAATTTAAATGTATCCTCAGAGAAGTCATTGGATTTGGAAACAAAGTGTTGATATAGTTTTTTGCTAAGCTCAAATAGGACTCGATTATTGCATTTTGAATATTATCACAATTTGTTTGTTCCTTTTAAAATGTACTTTTCATACTAATTTTAAATATTCGGTGAAAATATCTCTTCTTTGCATTTTTTGCTCTATATTTATTCCATGATTAATTTCAACAAGTGATTTCATTGTCATGGTCCTACAAGATTGTTGGCACACATGGTTACCCAATGTTGGTAGCATATTTTGAATGCCTAATTACAAACTCTTCATAAAGCAGTTTATAAACCTCTTTTCAGCATGTCCATGTTGTAAAGTTTGTCGACTATACAGGTTAATCATTATGGATTTGGAATCAGATTTGAAATCACCTCTGCTCTTTCTTACCACTGAGTGTCTTTGAAAGAAAAGTAACGAAGCTTCCCTCCATAAAGCTCATTTTATGAACCTGTAAACTGGAACTCATATATCTACTTCAGAGAATTGTGAAATTGTCATGAAATGATGTGATATTTTGCACGGAGTGTATGACACTATTAAGGCTCAATGTAATAGAAAAATATTTCTAAGCAAAATATTTTATGCTACAATTGGTACGCATTGCTCTTGAGAGAACAAAGAACTGGACATTACCATTGGAAGAACAATCAATCCTACTTAAGTACTCTGATTGAAAATGAAAACTGTTGGAGAGTGGATGTAAAAGAGCAGCGTCCTTATTCCCTTGGTGCTGCAGTGCTCTACTTTCAACCTGTGATGGGCTGAGTTCTCTGCTGCTTGGTCCTTACCCTGAATACTGATCCTCTCCAAGGACAATTGCTATATTTGACAACAAACACCCCACCTGAGGATCAGAAGGCCAACCCAATGTGACTACTCATGTCCCACATGTTAGAAAGGTCTTCCTCCAGTTGAAATTAAATGGAATGTTTTTGAGAAATAGAAAGCTGCTCTACTCCAGGTTCTTCAATATAGAGAACGTGAAGCAAAGCAAAGCATAGTGTACAGAGTCATGGAAACAGGCACCTCAGGCTTCTCATTAGGGCACGCATCATGGAACAGTCTCATGGTCAAAGTCATGGTGCTATCAAACTCTTGACAACTTACATAACTTCATTGCTGCCCTGTTTCTGGACCGGTCACATTTCCTCTTGTAAAGCCCAATTCTACTTTCACTCATTCTTACATTAGTTCGAATCCACAGTTACTTACTCTTTATTCTAATTTTAGATGTTTTTTATTCTGCAGGATTTTTAAACTTTAGAAATGTCATAAGACTGTTAAGAGAATCCCGATATGGCCTTTCTAAATGATCTAACAAATCTTGTTGACCAATCTTGTTGAGCAAACAGCTTTTAAAGATTTTAACATGCCATCAATGAGGGAGAGAGATCTATATTATAATAGTTGAAATATTCATATACACATGTGAAATATTGAAGTCAGTGTATTTGCAAATGAATGCAAAACTTTTCTTCCTAGTGGGGGAGACAAGACGACTGAAATTGCCTGGACAAACTTTGTTTCCTGCCTCTCCATGAGAGTTATTTGGAATGTCTAGGAGGAGTCACAGACTTTTCACATTTTGCCACATGTCCTTTATCTTGCCTCTTTCCCTAATTGAACCTTTCTGAACAGTTAGAGAGGAGTATTTGTGTCTCACACCCCTGGACACTTAATGCCTTTACTCTGCTGTGAATTGTCCAGGATAGCACATTCTCTCCCATAACCCTGAAAAATTCCTACATTCAGGAAACTAACATTGACAGAATACATTCCTCCAGTCTACAGCCCAATTTGTTAGTTGTCCTGTTGTCATCCTCCATGCTTGATTTAAGTCCAGGCTCCCACAGTTCATACACTTATCACATCTCTTTCGTCTCCTTTATATTTCTAGAAAATTTTCAAATTTGCCTACTTCTAAAATTTAGAGACAAAGACTGTGGCATTTCTGGTGTGTATGTGTGTGTGTGTGTGTGTGTGTGTGTGCATATACACACATATGCTGCTTCATTGGTGATTGAGTCTTCAGCTATTATGTCAAAAGCCAACATTTGCAAAGCACATTTTACCTCCAAAGTAACATTGGGAAGAAATAGCAAGCAGAAATCAAACCCCAAATATGTGGCACCAGGCCTACAATATAGAAATAGCTGTGGAGGTGTCTGCCATGCTTACCAAATTGAGTCAGTCTAAGAACTTGGAAGGCAGGAGGTGACTAGAACATGACAGCCTTCAAAGGAGGGGTCGTATCCATGGGCTCTTCACTGGCAGCCTGAAAGATTGGTGGTACAGAGGCCTTCTGTGCCAGGGTGGAGGCCAGTGAGTGGACCTTCACTGGCAGCATGGTAACCATGGGGGCATTGGGAAGAGAGGCTCTTTGCTGTCCAGCAGGGTTCCCTGATGCAGGCTGAGGGGTGGGTGGTGAGACAATGGAATGGGACAGATTGGGGTTGGGTTGGGAGTACTGAAGGGTTGGGAGGCCGGGGAAGACTGGTTCCTTTGCTGGCTGCCTGTGCTGTCTACGGCCATGGACACTGCAGTGTGGGCCAGAGCTGTCACTGGACCAAGAAGATGGCAAAATGACCACCATGGAAGGGGGGGAAGTGTCCATGGCCATTTCCTTAGGCAGCACAGCAGGATACTGTGAAAGGTGAGCCGATGACATGGCTGTGAGGGTTGGAGGGATGGAGTGCTTGTCCTGGGTATTGGGGTTGCGGGTGGAAGGGACAGGAGTGGGTCTTGGGAAAGAATGAGGAGGAGGAGGAAGAGGAGCAGCAGGAGGAGCAGTCAAAGGAGAGGGAACATTAGGAGGAGGAAGAGGAGGAGGAGCAGGAAAAGGAGTAGGAGGAGGAGGAATGGGAGGAGGAGGAAGAGGAAATGCAGAAGAAGGAGGAGGAAAAGGAGGAGGAAGAGGAGGAGAAGGAGGAACAGAAGGAAAGAAGAGGAAGATGAGGAGAAGGAGGAAGATGAAGAGGAGGAGGTAGAGGAAGAGGAGGAAGAGGAGATGGAGGAGGAAGAGGAAATGGAGAAGGATTAGGAGAAAAAGGAGGCAGAGGAAAAGCAGGAGGTAGATGAGGAGGAGGAGGAGGGGGAGGAGGAGGAAAAGAAGAAGGAAGGGGAGGAGGTGGTTGTGGTGGAGGAGGGGGAGGTGGAGGAGGAGGAATTGGAGGAGGAGGAGGAGCAAAAGGAGGAGGAGGATCAATACACATGGGGGTTGGGGATTCCGTTCTGGAAGAGGTAGGATTAGATGGGAAAGGGACCTGGGTAAGAGGTGTGGGAAGGTGAAACACATTAGGGGTAACACCAACATGGGGACTGGGGCTGAAGGGAGAAGGAGGTTTCTTGGGAAGAGGCAGAGGAATATTAGATGAGGGGGGAGGTGGAGGGATGAATAGGTTCAGGGGCCCAGCAGGCTGGAATTCCATCTGCCTGCTGGCAAGGTTGGTTGGGATGGGGGAGGGGTCAGTGGGTGGGGGGAGGGGGCCTGCATTCCAGGGAGGGCCCGCAGGTGGGGAGGATGAATGGACAGTGGTGGTGCAGTCCTCCAGAGCCTCTCTTCCGCCCTGGGTGACCTCTGCCTCAGGCTCCACGTTGTTACTTCTGGCACTCTGAACCCTCCTCAGGGTGCCTTTTGTACATAAAAGTGGCCGCTTTGCAGGTGGGGGCAGCCCATCCTGATGCCTGGAAATCAGTGATGGCAGGGCCACTGGCATGAGCCGTTTTCTTTTCCTTGGCCTCCTGGAGGCAGCAGTTAGTGAGGGCCAACTCTGGGATGGAACACAGGTCGGCTTTAGGCCCTGCTCTCCCTGGATGGCATCTTGGGAGGCTGGAGAGACAGGCAGATCCAGTTCACCTACATGCTCCTGGGCCCACGTGTGTAGAATTGAGTGGCCCTGGGCTTGAAGCAGGAGGAGCACTCCCTGAGCAGGTTCCTGGGAGCTACAGGTGGTGGGGCTTCCATATGACAGCTTCCTGAGAGACACCTGGGCCCTCTCTGGAACACTCTCTCCCTCCAGGGCACTGAGGTCTCCGCGAGTGTCTTCCTCCTCCTTCTTCTCCTCCTCCTCCTTCTCCTTCTCCTCCTCGTCCTCCTCCTCCTCCTCCTCCTCCTCCTCCTCCTCCTCCTTCTCTTCCTCCTTTTCATCCTTCTCCTCCTTCAGCTTCTCCTCCTCCCCCTCCTCCTCCTCCTCCTTCTCCTCCTCCTCCTCCTTCTCCTTCTCCTCCTCCTTCTCCTTCTCCTGCTACTCCTCCTGGTGGATGGATCTTTCTTTTTTCTCGCTGTTCCTGGGCCCTGAGCTCAGCTCCCTTAGACGCACCAAGAGAGCAGTGAGCAGGTGTCATGGGCCCCTCAGCTTGGTGGATGAGCTGAGGAACTGAAGGCAGGAGGAGTGGCCTGCGGCCTGGAGGGGGGACCCTTACTACTGTCAAGGGTCCCAACATGCGCGAGTTCTTCCGCGATAGCAATGGCTTTTTGGGGAACGGCCCCCAGGCCACCGGCAGCAGGATCCCCCGACAGAGGAGCGGGCCTCTGTCCCTGCCAGCAGCAGGAGGCCCCCGAGGTCTGGGATCCTGGAGGAAACGCCTGCTGGCAGGGCTGAGGGGAGAGGCAGGTGCAGCGGGGTGGTCCCTGTGAGGAGAGGGAGTCTCCCGGGCGAGGCGGAGAGGAGTCTGAGGGTCCAAGAGGGCCCTGCGGAGCGGCCTGCGACCGCACTTGGTCAGAAGACTGCCCATGGAGGGCACCTGGGGCTCGTCACTAGGCAGAAGTTCCACACTAGTCCAACGCTAGTCAGCACAGAGCAGCTTGGCTGAGAAGCCAGCTCCTCCTTTGACCAAAGGCTGAACTGGAGTTTAGCCTTTGTGAGGTGTGGCTGGAATGCATGATGCACAAAGGACTTGAGCCAAGATGGTTGGTCAAAGGAAGGCTCCAGGGTGAAGAGACCCCCACCCCCACTTGGTCTGAGCTCAGGCTCCTCCTGACTCTGCGCTGCTTCTTCTCCCACACCCACCACACAGTTATTCTCACCCTCCAGAGGGTCATTCGGAGGCTGCTTTCCTTTGGGTTACTTAGGCAGTCATTCTACTGGGCTCCAAACATATCTCCATGGTTCTACTGGACATGACTGTAGCCATCCAGAGTCAAACCACCATCAGTTGCCTTCAGAAAACTACAGCTATAGTTCCCACCATACTATCAATTTGGAAAACCATTACAGTTGTCCCTGGAACTGTCCCACAGGATCCTTGAGGCAGTAATGGTGCCTGACTCCTATATTACTTCAGGTAAACTATGTATATTTTGTTTGGGAGTAGTTCCCTCTCATCCTGACCAAAGCATAAACACATCCTTTTCTCTCCACCACATTGAAGGTGTGCAGTGTTCTTCCTGTTGCCTACCATTGCATTTTACAGAGATCTCAGTCCATGTTTGGCTGACTGCATTGCTTTGGGGCTACGGTGACGCAGAACGTTTCATGTCTCCGAGGTGTCAGTCCATGGGCAGTCAGCTCCATTGCCTTGGGCCAGAGGTGAGCAGAACATTGGGGCACAAGGACATTTTGAAGGACAGCTGCTTACCCATTGGCAACCACAAAGCAGAGAGTAAGAAGGAGCAAATGGAAAAATGTTATCTCCAAGGGCATGCTACTAGTGGCCTCCATCTTCCAGCCATGCCCCACCTAACCTCAGTTATAACCCAGTACAGTGGTCCTTTCTAATTATTAATCCACCCAAAGGATTTATTGATTGATTAGGTCACCATGCTCATAATCACATCATTCACCTCTGAACATTCCTCCATTAACTCCAATGAGTTTTTCAGGCGCACCTCATCTCCAAACCACCACATGCTACGCCATAAAAAAGGTTATGTCCATCTCATTGTGAAGAATACACTCAGTGCATCTTAAAGAGTCCTTTTAATCTCAACAGTTTTGGCAACAGGTTGCAGTCAGCCAGGGTCAGCTTGCTGCTATGCAGAAATGGCACCTAGGAGATGCCTTGATCTTCAGAACTGGTCTTCTGGAAGGAGAGATGCCAAGTCATTGTCTAAAACTTTCAGAACTTTTAGGAACCCCTTCTCAAGAGATGATCACTGAAGTGCTGAGGTTTAATTCTGAAGAAAACTTGGCAAATATGACCAGCCCAGCTGTGTTACACTCAGAGTTCCAAGCTGCTAGGTTTGGGTACTTGGAAGGGCACGGCACAGCCTCCAGAAATTGCTCAGTCTCATAGGTATGCATGTGCACTCCTGTGCCATACAACCCGAATGGGAGCAGTCCTTCTAGGCACAGCTTTTGCACTTGGTTGGTTGGTGTCAGAGGTGGTGATGTGGAAGGTGAGACTCCCTTTAGCCAGAGCATTGTTGTCTGGAAAAAGGAGAGGCTTGGCCCCACCGATGCCAGTTTTAACATTCCAACATGGTTATTCTAGGTGTGGTTGTGTTAGGGACCAAAATTTGACAATTGCTGAAGGAGATAGAAGGGGCTGTGGCGAGGGCCAGGGAAATTCTGTCCTCCAAAGCCAGAGCTGTCTGCCCCTTAATCACCACACAAGCCCAATTAGACCATCTCCCTGAAGACTGGACCTCTCCTCCTGATCAGAGCACGCCACACTCAGCTTCTTCAGCTCTGTCTAAACTCAGACATTTTCTGGAAAAGGAAGTCGTATTTAGATACTTGTTATCTTTCCCACATACATAATACATTTAAAATTGTGGCATGGACAGGAAAGTCAATTGTCTCATCAATGTATCCAACAGGACAACACAGACAAAAAGCACTAAAGTACTTGCACTATTTATTTTTGTGTACTTTCAAGGTAAGGCTGGAGTTTTGGCTCAGTGGAGGAGCACTTGCCTAGCACCTGTGAGGCCCTGTGTTCGATCCTCAGCACCACAGAAAAATAAATGAATAAAATAAAGGTATTGTGTCCAACTATAACTAAAATATAAACACATAAAATTTAAAGCAATCAATTGTTCAATTTTCTATAAAAGTAGTCCATGACTTTATATATCTTAATTTTTCAAAAATTTTTGGCTCAGTATCTTTGGATGTTCCAAGTGGCTAGTGACTTTCTGGCATTCTGCATGAATGCCAAATTCAAATAATAGTTTTAGATAAACTCAGATACTTACACTCCAAATCTATGCCAACATATGCATTTAAGAGTACATTTAGGGGCTGGGGATGTGGCTCAAGTGGTAGCATGCTCGCCTGGCATGCCTGTGGCCCGGATTCGATTCTCAGCACCACTTACAAACAAACAAGTTGTGTTCGCCAATAACGAAAAAATAAATATTAAAAAAAATTCTCTCTCTCTCTCTCTCCCTCTCTCACTCTCCATTTAAAAAAAAGAGTACATTTAATGTGCCTGGGGTTGTGGCTTAGACTTCAAGCATGCACCTAGCAAGTGCAAGGTCTTGGGTTTGATCGTCAGCACCACATAAAAATAAATGAAATAATAGTATTGTGTCCAACTACAACTAGAAGATAAATATTTTTTAAAGAGTACATTTAATGAATGTTCACAACACAAAAATTGATAAACTGAGTACATATATTCAAACATCTCAGTATATGTAATAATATGTAGAATTATTCTGTGTCGACTTTTAAATGTTTCCATAAGAATAAAAAGAAAATAAAGGGATAACATTGTAAAAGTACTTTCAGTACTCTCAACAAACCCTGTAAAGCAAAGTGGAAAAAATGAGTTCTCTAGCTGGGGATGCAGTTCAGTAGTAGAGTGCTTGCCTAGCATGCAAAAGCCCCTGGATTTAACACCCAGTACTACAACGGGGTTGGTTGGCATGGCAGGGGGCTCATTGTCTCTAATTCTTTCCTCCTCAAACACAGAGTTCATGACCTTTATTCTATTTAGTCAATTGATATTCTCTTTAATATCACAGATTAAGCAAAATTATGATCATGTCCAATTTTAATTTCAGACTCAAACATCACTTGATTAAAGTTTTCAGAAGCTGTTTTACCGTCTTGCAGAATAGAAGTGGGATTTCCAAATGAATGTCTCAGGTGTAAATACAAGACCACAGTAAACCAAATGGGCCAAACTTTTATCCTAGAGCAATTTGGCCGTTGTTATATCAACATGACCTTAAGAGAACAGGCCTTGAAGTATTTTGATTTAGTATTTAGCTTGAGAGCTACCTTCATGCTGTCTTTTAGCTTCTTGACATTTAATATGCCTCTTCACACAAAAAGAAAGGGTCACTCTTCCTGGTTAGCCCATTGCAAATCAGACAGTATAAACACATACTTTAACTTTCCTTTCCCCACTATTCCTGTTCTTATCTCAGTTTCATTTTGCCTTTATCACTTCACAATTTATGCATAAGTATGTTCTCCATATCTTGTATTTATGAAATAGATTATCCCTCAGTCAAACAACCACAGCCATTGCTAAAGATAGAAACCATTAAGAGACATGACCATGGTCTTTAAGAGGTGAGTTCCTCATTTGAGTAGTTTTTTGGAGTTTGACTCTCTAAGCCCTGATTAAGGTTTTTGAAGGTGACTAGATAGTCACTTTTGCACGGCTATAATGGAATACCTGAGGCAGTCTAACTTCTTTTAAAAAAAAGAGTTTTATTTAGTTCATAGTTTTGGAAGTTCAAAGGCATGGCTTTTGTCAGGGCCCTCTTGGCTCTGCCACATCCTGTGATTTGATGTGAGATGGTGAAGAAAAAAATCACATCATCAGACAGAAACCAGGGTTTTTCTGTGCTCAGAGTGTCCTTCTGAGGTCACTCTCCCAATGACCTTAGGCCTCCCAATTGGCCTCACCTCTTACAGGATCCACCCCTTCTCAATCCTACCCCCTTCCAACACATGGACCTAGGAGGACAACCACATCCAAACCTCAGAATGGACTGCTGTGTTGGGTCTCAAACATTCACACCACCCCAAAGCAGCAGAACAGTCTGTTCTCCTTGTTTGAGTAAGTTTGAGATTGGGAGTGTGACTTAGTTCGGAGGGTTGAGATGAAAGGGAAGGTCTGCTGGGGAAATCTCTGGTAAAGATACAGTCACAGGAGATGGACTAAAAGTGAAATATGGCAGACTGGGAAAATCTCCACATGCAACCAAAACTCCTTTAACATGCTAGGAAAAGAAATTTTTTTCTTTCTCTGTTTAAAATTTTTTTAATTTGTTCTTTTTAGCCATACATGGCAGTAGAATTTTGATATATTTATATAAACACGGAATATATCGTATTTTAATCCCATTCTTGTGGATGTACATGATGTTGAGTCTCACTGTGATGTATTCACACATGTATAAAGGAAAGTTATGTCAGATTCATTCCACTGTCTTTCCAATTCCTATCCCCTCTCCCTGCCTTTCATTCTCATTTGTCTCATCCATTGAACTTTTACCAACCAGCTCCACCTACCCATTGTGTTAGCATCCACACATTAGTGAGAACCTTCAACCTGTGTTTTTTTGGGGATTGGCTTATTTCACTTAGAATGATAGTCTCCAGATCCACTCATTTACCTGCCTATGTCATAAAGTCATTCTTCTTTGTGGCTGAGTAATATTCCATTGTGTATAGATACCACATTTTCTTTATCCATTCATCTGTTAATGGGTACCTAGGTTGGTTTCATAGCTTAGCTATTGTGAATTTAGCTTCTGTGTCTTCTATTGTGATGTGGCTGTGTCACTGTAGTATACTGATTTTATCTTGTGGATATATAGTAAGGAGTGGGATAACTGGGTCAAAAGGTGTTTCCATTCCTAGTTTTTTAAGGAATCTTCAATTGGGCCAGTGTAGTTGCACCAATTTGCAGTCCCATAAGCAATGTATGAGTGTACCCTTTTTCCCATTTCCTTACCAACAATTATTGTCACTTTATTCTTTTTTTAATGCAATTTGTCTTTTCATAGTCTTTGAAAAAAACCTTTATTTTATTTACTTATTGTTTTATGTGGTGCTGAGGACTGAAGCCAGGGCATCGGACATGCTAGGCAAACACTCTAACACTGAGCCCCAACCCCAGCCCCTATATTCTTGATAATTGCCATTCTGACTGGAGTGAGGTGAAATCTCAGTGCAGTTTTAATTTGCATTAGGAAAAGAAATTTGAAGAATTAGAAATTCATGAGGGCTTTGATGATAGAAGAGAAGAACACAATTTTGGATGCCAGGAGAGATAGTTGATAACTGACTTCATGAAACTTCACAAAACTGAAACCTAAGAAGCAGTAGAGAAAGTCCTAAATGAAGTCAATTGACATTGTACAATAATTTTTTCCTTTGCAAAATATTTCTTTATTTATCTGTGAACTTCCTTATGTGATCACTATTCTTCTGAAGTTTTTTTGCTTTTTAATTATCATAGTGAGGGGCTCTTAGTTAACTCCTGAGTTGTTTTGTCATTAAAATGTCTTTATTTTATCCTATTTTGTTTGTTTATTTTTTTGGTACTGGGGATTGAAAAATGCAGGAATTGAAAATACTTGAGTAATTATAAAAAGCATCACATGTAAGGATAAAAGCAAGAAATTTTCTGGGTGTCTGCATAACAACAATTGCTAGTCTCAGATCTCCTGTCTTCCACCAAGAAAAAGTTTAGAAGTTAATTATCTCAAAATATTGAGCCAAACTCTGGATAGCTAAGGATGGAGATAGGAGGTGGGGGGACCCTATTGAATATAGGGTAATGTGCAATTATTCACATTGAATGGTGAGACACTTCCTCAAGTTATGGTAAAGTGAACATGCCTTGGGCACAAAATTTAAGAAAGCACTAAAAAACCCTCAGGAATCAAGAGAAATAATGTTTGTTTTCATCAGTCCATCTTTATGTCCTTTTACCTTTGTACAATATTTCTTCTTCATCTGTGATCGTATGTGATCACTATTCTTTCTGGAACCTCCCTCAGCCGTGTGCCTATGCCTTACTCTAGACACAGAAGAGTCTTCTAGGCAGCTGAGGGCAGCCAAATTCCATGCCAGGGTAGGAACAACAGCAGGGCCATTGGCATGGGCTTCTTTCTCTTCTTGAGTCTCCAGGCATGAGCTCTGGGTAGAGGACAGCTTTCTGATGGACCATAGGAATGTTTTTGGCCCTGCAACTCCTTGGTTGAGCCCTGGGAGACTGGAGAAACAGGCAGATGGTGTTTGTCCAGCCTTTCATTGGCCTATTCTCTCAATGTGAGAAGCTGCCCAGGTCTTCTCCTGGAGGAGTGCAGCTTCTGCAACAGCCTGAGCCATGGTCAGCACTCCTGCTGCAAGTCTGTGGGAGCTGCAGATGGTAGGTACCACAGAGAAATTCTTTTTTTTTTAATTAATTTTTATTGTAGGTTGTTCAAAACATTACATAGTTCTTGATATATCATATTTCACACTTTGATTCAAGTGGGATATGCGCTCCCATTTTTACCCCATATACAGATTGCAGAATCACATCATTTGCACAACAATTGATTTACATATTGCCATTCTGGTGTCTGTTGTATTCTGCTGCCTTTCCTATCCTCTACTATCCCCCCTCCCCCCTCCCCTCCCCTCTTCTCTCTCTACCCCCTCTACTGTAATTCATTTCTCCCCCTTATATTTTTCCTCCTTTCCCCTCACTTCCTCTTGTATGTAATTTTGTATACCCCTGAGGGTCTCCTTCCATTTACATGCAATTTCCTTTCTCTCTCCCTTTCCCTCCCACCTCTCATCCCTGTTTAATGTTAATCTTCTTCTCATGCTCTTTGTCCCTACTCTGTTCTTAGCTACTCTCCTTATATCAAAGAAGACATTTGGCATTTGTTTTTAAGGGATTGGCTGGCTTCACTTAGCATAATCTGCTCTAATGCCATCCATTTCCCTCCAAATTCTATGATTTTGTCATTTCTTAATGCAGAGTAATACTCCATTGTGTATAAATGCCACATTTTTTTTATCCATTCGTCTATTGAAGGGCATCTAGGTTGGTTCCACAGTCTTGCTATTGTGAATTGTGCTGCTATGAACATGGATGTAGCAGTGTCCCTATAGTGTGCTCTTTTTAGGTCTTTAGGGAATAGACCGAGTAGGGGAATAGCTGGATCAAATGGTGGTTCCATTCTGAGCTTTCCAAGAAATCTCCATACTGCTTTCCAAATTGGCTGCACCAATTTGCAGTCCCACCAGCAATGTACAAGAGTACCCTTTTCCCCACATCCTCGCCAGCACTTGTTGCTGTTTGACTTCCTAATGGCTGCCAATCTTACTGGAGTGAGATGGTATCTTAGGGTGGTTTTGATTTGCATTTCTCTGACTGCTAGAGATGGTGAGCATTTTTTCATATACTTGTTGATTGATTGTATGTCCTCCTCTGAGAAATTTCTGTTCAGGTCCTTGGCCCATTTGTTGATTGGGTTATTCGTTATCACATTGTCTAATTTTTTTAGTTCTTTGTATATTCTGGATATTAGGGCTCTGTCTGAAGTGTGAGGAGTAAAGATTTGTTCCCAGGACGTAGGCTCCCTATTTACCTCTCTTATTGTTTCTTTTGCTGAGAAAAAACTTTTTAGTTTGAGTAAGTCCCATTTGTTGATTCTAGTTATTAACTGTTGTGCTATGGGTGTCCTATTGAGGAATTTGGAGCCCGACCCCACAGTATGTAGATCATAGCCAACTTTTTCTTCTATCAGACGCCATGTCTCTGATTTGATATCAAGTTCCTTGATCCACTTTGAGTTAACTTTTGTGCATGGTGAGAGAAAGGGATTCAGTTTCATTTTGTTGCAAATGGATTTCCAGTTTTCCCAACACCATTTGTTGAAGATGCTATCCTTCTTCCATTGCATGCGTTTAGCCCCTTTATCGAATATAAGATAGTTGTAGTTTTGTGGATTGGTTTCTGTGTCCTCTATTCTGTACCATTGGTTCACCCGCCTGTTTTGGTACCAGTACCATGCTGTTTTTGTTACTATTGCTCTGTAGTATAGTTTGAAGTCTGGTATAGCTATACCGCCTGATTCACACTTCCTGCTTAGCATTGTTTTTGCTATTCTGGGTCTTTTATTTTTCCATATGAATTTCATGATTGCTTTCTCTATTTCTACAAGAAATGCCGTTGGGATTTTGATTGGCATTGCATTAAACCTATAGAGAACTTTTGGTAATATCGCCATTTTGATGATGTTACTTCTACCTATCCATGAACAGGGTATATTTTTCCATCTTCTAAGATCTTCTTCTATTTCTCTCTTTAGGGTTCTGTAGTTTTCATTGTATAAGTCTTTCACCTCTTTTGTTAGGTTGATTCCCAAGTATTTTATTTTTTTTGAGGATATTGTGAATGGGGTGGTTGTCCTCATTTCCATTTCAGAGGATTTGTCGCTTATATACAGGAATGCCTTTGATTTATGCATGTTGATTTTATAGCCTGCGTCTTTGCTGAATTCATTTATTAGCTCTAATAGTTTCTTTGTAGACCCTTTTGGGTCTGCTAGGTATAGAATCATGTCATCTGCAAATAGTGATAATTTGAGTTCTTCTTTTCCTATTTTTATGCCTTTAATTTCTTTCGTCTGTCTAATTGCTCTGGCCAGTGATTCGAGAACTATGTTGAACAGAAGTGGTGAGAGAGGGCATCCCTGTCTTGTTCCAGATTTTAGAGGGAATGCCTTCAGTTTTTCTCCATTCAGAATGATGCTAGCCTGAGGCTTGGCATAGATTGCTTTTACAATATTGAGGTATGTTCCTGTTATCCCTATTTTTTCTAGAGTTTTGAACATAAAGGGATGCTGTACTTTGTCGAATGCTTTTTCCGCATCTATCGAGATGATCATATGGTTCTTATTTTTAAGCCTATTGATGTGGTGAATAACATTTATTGATTTCCGTATATTGAACCAGCCTTGCATCCCAGGGATAAATCCTACCTGATCATGGTGCACAATTTTTTTGATATGTTTTTGTATCCGGTTCGCCAGAAGTTTATTGAGGATTTTTGCATCTAGGTTCATTAGAGATATTGGTCTGTAGTTTTCTTTCTTTGAAGTGTCTTTGTCTGGTTTAGGAATCAGGGTGATGTTGGCCTCATAGAATGAATTTGGTAGTTCTCCCTCTTTTTCTATTTCCTGAAATAGCTTGAAAAGTATTGGTATTAGTTCCTCTTTAAAGGTTTTGTAAAACTCTGCTGTATACCGATCCGGTCCTGGGCTTTTCTTAGTTGGTAGTCTTTTGATGGTATCTTCTATTTCCTCAATTGATATTGGTCTGTTTAGGTTGTCAATATCCTCCTGACTCAATCTGGGCAAATCATATGACTTAAGAAATTTATCGATGCCTTCACTATCTTCTATTTTATTGGAGTATAAGGATTCAAAATAGTTTCTGATAATCTTCTGTATTTCTGAAGTGTCTGTTGTGATATTGCCTTTTTCATCCCGTATGCTGGTAATTTGAGTTCTCTCTCTTCTTCTCTTCGTTAGCGTGGCTAAGGGTCTGTCGATTTTATTTATTTTTTCAAAGAACCAACTTTTAGTTTTGTCAATTTTTTCAATTGTTTCTTTCGTTTCGATTTCATTAATTTCAGCTCTGATTTTAATTATTTCTTGTCTTCTACTTCTTTTGCTGTTGTTTTGCTCTTCTTTTTCTAGGATTTTGAGTTGAAGTATTAGATCATTTATTTGTTGGTTTTTTCTTTTTCTAAGGAATGAACTCCAAGCAATAAATTTTCCCCTTAGAACTGCTTTCAATGTGTCCCATAGATTCCGATATGTTGTGTCTGTGTTTTCATTTATCTCTAAGAATTTTTTAATTTCCTCCTTGATGTCTTCTATAACCCATTGATCATTCAGTAACCTATTGTTCATTCTCCAAGTGATGCATGATTTTTCCTTACTTCTTTTATCGTTAATTTTCAATTTCATTCCATTATGGTCAGATAAGTTGCATGGTATTATCTCTACTCCTTTATATTGTCTAAGAGTTGCCCTGTGACATAATATATGATCTATTTTTGAGAAGGATCCATGTGCTGCTGAGAAAAAAGTGTAACTGCTTGATGTTGGGTGGTATATTCTATATATGTCAATTAAGTCTAGGTTATTAATTGTGTTATTGAGCTCTACAGTTTCCTTATTCAACTTTTGTTTGGAAGATCTGTCCAGTGGTGAGAGAAGTGTGTTGAAGTCTCCCATGATTATTGTATGGTGGTCTATTAGACTCTTGAACTTGAGAAGAGTTTGTTTGATGAACATAGCTGCACCATTGTTTGGGGCATATATATTTATGATTGTTATGTCTTGTTGGTGTATGGTTCCCTTAAGAAGTATGTAGTGTCCCTCTTCATCCCTTTTGATTAACTTTGGCTTGAAATCTATTTTATTTGATATGAGTATGGACACTCCTGCTTGTTTCCGAGGTCCATATGAGTGATATGATTTTTCCCAACCTTTCTCCTTCAGTCTATGTATGTCTTTTCCTATGAAATGCGTCTCCTGAAGGCAGCATATTGTTGGGTCTTGTTTTGTGATCCATTCTACTAGCCTGTGTCTCTTAATTGGTGAGTTTAAGCCATTAACATTTAGGGTTATTATTGAGATATGGGTTGTTCTTCCAGCCATATTTGTTTATTTATGTTACTAAACATGGTTTGTTTTCCTCTTTGATTATCCCCCCCCCCTTTACTGTACTACCTCCCGCTGTTGGTTTTCATTGATATTTTCCATTTCCTCTTCCTGTAATATTTTGCCAAGGATGTTTTGAAGAGATGGTTTTCTAGCTGCAAATTCTTTTAACTTTTGTTTATCATGGAAGGTTTTAATTTCATCTTCCACCCTGAAGCTTAATTTCGCTGGATACACAATTCTTGGAAATCATTTTCTTTCAGTGTTTGAAATATGTTATTCCAGGATCTTCTAGCTTTCAGAGTCTGTGTTGAAAGATCAGCTGTTATCCCGATTGGTTTACCCCTAAATGTAATCTTCTTCCTTTCTCTTGTAGCTTTTAAAATTCTCTCCTTATTCTGTATGTTGGGCATCTTCATTATAATGTGTCTACGTGTGGATCTCTTATGATTTTGCACATTCAGTGTCCTGTAGGCTTCTAGGATTTGGGATTCTGTCTCATTCTTCAAGTCTGGGAAGTTTTCTTGTATTATTTCATTGAATAGATGGCTCATTCCTTTGGTTTGGTCCTCTATACCTTCCTGTATCCCAATGACTCTTAAGTTTGGTCTCTTTATGTTATCCCATATTTCTTGAATGTTCTGCTCATGGTTTCTTAACAGCTTTGCTGAGCTGTCTATGTTCTTCTCCAGTTGAAATACTTTGTCTTCATTGTCTGATGTTCTATCTTCTAAGTGTTCTACTCTGCTGGTAGTATTCTCAATTGAGTTTTTAAGTTGGTTTATTGCTTCCTGCATTTCCAGGATTTCTGTTTGTTTGTTTTTTATAACCTCTATCTCCCTGTATAATTGATCTTTTGCTTCTTGGATTTGTTTATGTAATTCATTGTCGAAGTGGTCGAAGTGGTCTTTCATTGTCTGATTTTGCTGTCTAATGTCTTCCTTGAGACTCCAGATCATCTGAAGCATGTATATCCTGAATTCTTTATCTGACATTCCATCTGCTGCAGATATTACCTCTTCTAAAGTTGAGTTGACCTGCATTGCTTGTGGTCCTTTCTTTCCTTGTCTTTTCACACTGATCGTGTTTCTTTCTGCTTGGTGAAACCGTTGTGTTATTGATTTTTTTCACTATATATTTATATTGCTCTTGTATGGTTCCAAAGTCTCCCTCGCAGGCTTTGGCAGTGGTTCTGCCCCTCCTCCAATTGGGGCAATGTGCCTACTACGCCGGCAGGCCGCTGGGCTTGTACTTTCTGTGGGCCTGTTCTTTCGGTGGTCACAGGTCCGCCTACCTTGCAGGCGTGAGCAGCGGCTTTGTCCCTCTGCTGGCCGCTAGGCCTGTTCTGTCTGTCGGTTGCAGGTCTGTCTACCTAGCAGACGCTGGTGGCCGCTCTGCCCCTCCCCCATCCGGGGTGATGTGTCTGGTGGGCCACTGGGCCTGTTCCGTCGGTAGTCAAGGTTCCGCCTACCTAGCAGGTGCGTGGGGCAGCTGTGCCCCTCCGCAGGTTGCTGGGCCTGACCTGCCGGTGGGTCACAAGTCTGCCTAACTTGCAGGCTCCGGAAGGGTGGCTCTGCCACTCTGCAGATTGCTGTGCCTGTTCTGCTGGTGAGTCGCGGGTCCGCCTACCTTGCAGGCACCCGGCGGCTCTGCCCTTCCCCCAACAGGGGTGATTTGTCTGGCGGGCCACTGGGCTTGTTTTGTTGGTGGTCACGTTTCTGCCTACCTTTCACGCGTGTGGAGTAGCTGTGTCCCTCTAAGAGTTGCTGGGCCTGACCTGCTGGTGGGTGGCAGGTGCGCCTACATTGCAGGCGCGGGGGTGGCTCTCCCTATCAGCATTTTGATCTTCAGAACTTCCACGAGAATCACACGATATACTACGCTTACAATGTTCAAAGCTTTTCAGCTTACATCTCGAAACTATTCAAAATTTCTATTCCAAATACCAGTCTCCACAAGTTCCTGAGCCCCATAGTCAGCAAGTCACTGCAAGCAACTCACTTGTTGGTACCTATTTCTGTTCTTTAATTTTTTTTTCTGTCTCCTTAATGACCAAAGAGATGATAAGAATGATTAGAGGAGGAAAAAAATATTTCCCATGGCTTCAGAGGTAATCCATAGTCAGCTGTGATCATAACTCTGGGCTCAAGATGAGGCAAAACATCATGTCAGTGTAGTGTTTTGGAAGAAAGCAGCTCAGGCATGGCCCCTAAAAAGCACAGAGACAGTAACTCACCAGGAACAAAATAGAAACCCCAAAGGCATGCTCCCATGGACTCACTTCAAGCCAACACCCACCTGCCTACACTTATCTCCCATTTAATCATCCTAATGCATTAAAAAACTGCTTTATTTAGGGTGTCATGACCCCATCATTTCTTCTTAAAACTTTCTTGCATTGTCTCATGCATGAGATTCTGTGGCCACCTCATATTGAAAACTGTAACACCTTATAGTGGTCCTGTTCAAATATGATTTGTCCTGTGATTCAAAGACTCCATGGAACCCAGCACAGAGCAATGAGAATGGTCTCTGGAGTGGAACTATAAGTGCTCAGAGTAAGGGAAAGTGTTTGCATAAACTGTGTTTGATTTTGTGACTGTCGGTTTTGTGTTTCCTTCTTCCTGTATTCCCTGGTCACTCCATGTCCAAACCCAGAGCCCAGTCTCCATGTGTTGCCAACTAAGATAAAATGGAAAAGAAGCAATTCGGATCCTGACTCTCAAAATGGCTACTTCCACTGTGGAACATGACCTCCTACTGGCCACATGGTGCATGCTGGTCTGGTGCCACTGTTGCCTGTTGCATCACTGCCACCACCACCCCGCTATGATCTCTGCTGGCCCCTGCACTGCATTGACATATAAAAAGGGAGGGAGCAGGCTAAGGATGAGAGTTGGGGACACAGTGCAGGCAATTCAGGAATAAGCCCCAGTATGTCTGGAAATATGCAGAAGTAAGTGAAAGGGGTCTGTTGATCTCTGTCACAATATACTCCCAACTGTTCATATGTCAGCTACAGGGGTCCACATGCTCAACTGTCAGTCACCAACCAGTCAGGGTCTGTGGGGACAGTAGTTAAATTATATTGATGGATAGGGAGCCAGCCCAAACTTCCCAGGTGTGGGAGGTATTATTGTCATTGTGTCTTTCTATACAGGGAGGAAATTTCCTTGTCATTTCCACCTGTGTTGTACCCAGCCACCACAAGCTGTCAAACACAGTGGACCCCAGAAAAAGCTTTGTCATAGTTAGTTATTTCCACATATAATGGAAGTCATGCTATTTGGTTTCCTTAAAGAAAGATACATTTATGTTCACTTCCATAGGGCAGTTGTCCATCTGTGTCCATGAGCTGCAGCTGGGGCTCTAGTTTTCACATTTGCTCCCTCTACACCAAGGTGGCTGACTGAAGATGCCACGGGAGAGGAGAAGAGGAGGACAGTGGCACCTCAACGTACAGCCAGGAATCATTTTATTCTGCACATCTATTATGATATTTGTCTGTTGCATAAATACCTTAGCTCTAAGGGGAAACTGCCACAGGAGTGAATACATACAAATTGGATAATTCAGCAACACATAAGCAACCTGATGAATCTATGTGAGAATAGTACCAGCCTGTGTCCCATCACCACATTTACAATACCATATTTCTTGTTCAAGTTGTCCTTGTGCAAAGAAAAGTATGTCAACAATGAAGTTGTTACAGACCATAATGAAATGAGAAACTAACGCAGAGATGAAAAATTCTCTACTGGTAGGTTTTTTTCCCCCTATTTGTATGTCTTGGTCTTGTCCCTTTGCCCATGGAGTAGCAACCCACATCATTGAGGCCTTTTTGCCATTCCCATGGCCAATAGACTCAATTGGTCCCCTCTGGAAGCTCCTGTGTGTTTGTCCACAAGATCACAGCTGCCACAACCATCCCATAACCTATTATGTTGTCAGGAGCCATTCTCACACGTGACTGGGTGACTCCCGGTTAGGGTCTGAGGCGCTCTGGCTGTGTTGGAGCTTTCCCGGCCCTCTCCTGATGAGAGAACCTGTCCGTGTGGGGGTGTAACTGACCACTGACCCCGGAGGCCCAATCACTGACCCTGACCTTGGAGTGCGGCCCCCCTTCAACCTTCATTGGATGGAATTCTCCCCTGAATTTCTTGCTCCCCAATAAAAGGCTACTCCCTGGCGTGCTGGCTCTCTCTCTCCTGCTAGCCCAGAGTAATCCTTGCTGCCCTGCCAGGCGGTTAGAGGAGGGAAGCCCAGAGAGGGGAGCCGTCTCGGACCTGGTCATAGAAAAAGGTAACTGAGTCTGTGTGTTTATTTCGATCTCGCTAGCTAACTTTTATGCCAAGAACCTCATTAATGAAACCATTGCGCTGGCCGCGTGGTAGAATTGGCGCCCACGAGTGGGGCATTCTAGATTAGCTAGATTGAGTGGGAGCGTGCGCTATAAAGATAAAGAAAAAAGTAAAAGATAAAGGAAGTGGTGACAATTTGGGTCACAAAAGGAAGTGGTGACAATTTGGGTCACAAAAGTACCTTAAGATATTGAAGGAAAAAGATGTTAAATTAATTAAAATGCAAAATTCAACTTCTACCTATAAGGAAATGTAACTATTTTAGATAGTGTAATTAATCAGAAAGAAAAACAGATAAAGAAAGCTCAGTCATTACAATTCTTAGAGATTGTACGTAAATATTGTCCTTGGTTTTGTGAACAAGAATCTCCAAATTTACTTACTTGGGAGAAATTAGGAAGAAAGTTACAAAAGGTCTATCTTTCAAATGAATTACCTGGAGGCATAGATAATATTCAGAGAACCTGGACGGCTTTGGAAGTTTGTCTTTTTGAATATATGGGCCAGAATTTGTGGCCCCCTGAGGACCTGCTAAAAGGCATTCAACGGGCTATCAAGTCTATTCAAATGGAAAATCCGCCTGAGGCTAAGTTAATTCCTTTTCCTTTAAGCCCCATAAAAACAAAAGGGCTAGGGGCCAAGCCCAAAGTTAAAAATGTAAGTTTAAACTTATAAAATCAGGCTACTCCCCAGGGAGATTATGGAGAGCAATATCAAAATAAAGATACCTCCAAGGTCCTAGAGAGTCTTCCAGAGGAGGTAAATGATCTTCCTGGAGAGAAAAATGTAGAAGAGATTCCTAGAGGGGCTCAGAGTTCTTCTCAGCCACGTGACTTAAAAGCCCAATTTCAAAATGGCGACAGCACAGAACCTTTACCAGCTAATCTATGGGGGAGAGATATTTTAACCAAAATGAGATTGTTATTAGTTACTCCTAACTCTATGAGATCAGTTGAGGAGGTTAGTCAGAGGTATTTTCCTGGAGATTTTAAGGAGACCCTTCAGGAAGAGTATCTGTTTACAAACCAGTCTCCACGACAAAGATTAGTAAATGCTCAAAGCCAAAATTTTTATTAGGGGCCCTGAGTACTTCCCTGATCCCTAAGACAGCTGAAAAAATCACGTGGCTCACAGAGGAGCCTATATGGATTTCTCAGTGGCCCATCTCAGGGGAAAAGATTAAAATAATTCACAGGCTAGTTGAGGAACAACTTCAGGCTGGTCATATAGAGCCAACGCTTAGTCCTTGGAACACACCTATTTTTGTTATTAAGAAAAAGTCAGGAAATTGGAGATTGCTGCAGGATTTAAGGGCAATAAGTCATGCAATTCAGCCTATGGAATCCTTACAGCCAGGACTTCCCTCTCCCACAGCCATTCCTTTAGATTATAGCTTGATGGTAATAGATTTAAAAGACTGTTTTTTCTCTATAAGGTTACATCCTGGAGATTGTGAGAGATTTGCTTTCACTGTCCCAACAATTAATTTTAAGGAACCTGTTAAAAGATATTGCTGGAAAGTACTCCCACAGGGAATGCGTAATAGTCCTACTCTGTGCCAAAAATACGTAGACCAGGCGATAGATCCCATAAGAAGTAGCTTTCCTGATACATATATTATTCATTTTATGAATGATATATTATTGGCTCATGCTAATCCTGAGGTGCTTTCAGAAATTTTTACTCAGAGACTTCGCTTACAGCAATGGGTTTACGCATAGCTCCTCAAAAAATTAAAAAAGTGTCTCCTTTTCAATATCTAGGTCAGATAATTCAAGGACGTACAATCCATCCTCAAAATCTTCAGATAAGAATTAAGGAGTTACATACCCTTAATGATTTTCAAAAGCTATTAGGAGATATTAATTGGCTGAGGCCATCCTTAAAACTAACTACTTCTGAGTTAAGTCCTTTATTTCAGATATTACAAGGAAATCCCTCTCCAACCTCTCCACGTCAACTAACTTTAGAGGCTAAAACAGCTTTAAGGAAAGTTGAAAATGCAATTAAAAATGCACAGCTTACTAGAGTTGATCCTAAGGAAATGGTGTATTTATTAATATTTCCAACTGAACATACACCAACAGGAGCCATATGGCAAAAATTAGGAGTTATTGAGTGGATTTATTTATCCCACTCCCCTCAAAAAACATTAATTCCTTTTCATGATTCTATACCTCAATTAGTAATTAAGGGTAGAACTAGGATTTTACAATTAATTGGATCTGAACCTAATATCATAATTATTCCATTTTCTGTTCAACAGATTAATTGGCTTTTTCAAACTTGTAGCTCATGGCAAATAACTTTTGCTGATTTTCCTGGCCAGATAGATAGTCACTATCCTCGTGATAAGATTATACAATTTGCATCATTAACGTCACTTATTTTTCCAACGATTGTTCGTGCCCATCCTATAGATGAAGCCTTATCAGTGTTCACTGATGGATCAAGTTCAGGTAAAGCAGGTTTTTATAGTCGTGTTCACACAGAGGTAATACAAACTTCTTATACTTCTGCCCAAAGAGCAGAGCTTCAAGCTCTGATTTGTGCCTTAACTTACTTTGCAAATGAGCCTATTAATATTTATTCTGACAGCTTATATGCAGTCGGAGTTACTAAAAATATTGAAACTTCAGTTATTGGGTATACTTCATCACAAGAGTTATTTAAATTATTTCATAATTTACAAAAGGCAGTGCTAATGCGGAAATATCCATGTTTCATAGGACATATAAGAGCTCATACTAATCTTCCAGGACCTTTAGCTTCAAGTAATAACAAAATTGACAGACTCGTAGCTTTTTGTCAACAGATGTCTTCATATGACTGTGCACTAGCTTCCCATTCCTTGCATCATCAAAATGCTTCTAGCTTACATAAAAAATTTAATATTACTAGAGAACAAGCTCATCAGATTGTAAGCCAATGCCCTAAGTGTGTTATGCACACTCCATCTCTGCCATCAGGGGTAAATCCCCGTGGATTAAAACCAAATCAAATCTGGCAAATGGATGTAACTCATATTCCTCAATTTGGTAAGCAGTGTTATGTGCATGTCATAGTGGACACTTATTCTAGATTTATTTTTGCCACAGCACGTACTAAGAAAAATTCTCAAAATGTAATTTCGCATTGCCTAGCAGCTTTTTCTGTTTTAGGATGCCCTATGCAGATTAAAACAGATAATGCTCCAGCTTATGTGAGCTCTTCTTTTCAACAATTTTGTCAAGAGTTTAAAATTAATCATAAAACAGAAATTCCTTATAACCCCCAAGGTCAAGCCATTGTAGAATGAGCTCATTTATCTATTAAACTTCAATTACAAAAATTAAAAAGGGGGGATAGGCTTATGACTCCCCAAAATAGCCTTAATCATGCCTTGTTTGTTTTAAATTTTTTAAACTGTGACGCAGAAGGTCACACTGCTGCTGAGAGACAAATGTCTCCCTCAGTAACAGGCCCTTTAGGCAGAGTTTTGTGGAAAGATTTACAGACCGGCCAGTGGAAGGGCCCAGACCCGGTGCTTATATGGGGCAGAGGGCATGCTTGTATTTTCCCAGAAAATTCTTCTCGTCCTATTTGGGTGCCTGAATGTGCTATCAGACATGGAAGAAATAGAACCCAGATTCAAGTGACTGAGGATCGACCCAGAGGAGCCCCCATCCAGAAGGAGGAGATATCGGAAAAGGATGAAGAAAGACCAGATTGACCCAGCCAAAAAGCTGATTTCATGGGAAGACGTGAAGAAGCTAACAACCCAGGCTTCCTGAATACTTTGAGACCTAGGAGAAAACAGGACCCCAATGATGATGGTAGCAACAGTAATTGCCCTACTGGGCTGTCAGGTAAAGGGGGATCAAGTAGACACTTACTGGACATATTTCCCAGATCCACCCCTGGTACACCCAGCTGTGTGGACTGGAGAATCTATTCCAGTATTTACTAATGACTCATTCATGATGGGAGGATTTACAGATACTCATATTACTCCCAATCATGTGACTAGATTTAATTATTCTGGCTATAGTGCCCAGTTACCCTTGTGTTGGTCCCACGATAAACATGCTGGCTGTCTAAAAGTATCATTCGAAGAAAAGACAGCGATTGGTAGACCTAGACTGACAAATAATTCTATTTATGGAGATTTAAAACCTAATACTAGATCAGTAATTAAGATGGGACTTTCCCATAATAAGCCAGTCATTTCTGCAAAACCTCCACAGATATACCACTGTCCAAATAGTTCTACAATTGAGATTGGCACCTTTCCTAAATGGATGGATTGTATAAATCCCTTTCCTGTACAACATAAGGTGTCTAAAGATAGTGGGTATATTTTAGACTGGTCTCCAAAAATTGATAAGAGACAATTACGAAGAAATTCTGCTATGACACCTGCAGGATTTGTTAGTAATATTTTGACTTATAGTAAAGGTGGTGTTCAAAAGGATATTTGGCGTTTAATTGCTGCCTCAGAATTCTTACATTTTACAGACAAACCCTTACCAAGATTTATTGGCAAGAACTGTAAAGAGGGATCTTGCTATGGCTTGCGAGCTTGTGTCCAATCTCCTTATGTTTTAATTATTGGAAATGTAAAAGTTAAATGGATAGATAACAGATATATTGTTACTTGTAAAAAATGTAACCTAACCAATTGTATTACTAGGTATAATGGAGGAAAAGGAGTGCTGATACTTCATCAGCCCTCTTTCGTTTTATTACCTGCTAATATTTCAGAGCCATGGTATGCTGATGCTGGTTTACAAGTCTTACAGCAAATTCATGCCCAGCTGGCAAGACCTAAACGTGCTATTGGAGTTATAATTGTTGGTGTTTTGGCGCTAGTCTCTTTTATTGCATCAACTGTCTCTGCGTCTCTGACATTGTCTCAAAATATTCAGCATGCGAAATTTCTTAATAATTTAGCTCAAAATACTTCCAAGGCTCTGCGTAATCAAGTAAATATTGATGAAAAGATTGAAACTAAATTAAACGCCTTAGAGGCAACTGTTATTGACATAGGTAATGAACTTTCAGCCTTAAAATTTAAAGAAAGGCTTAAATGCCATGCTAATTATAAGTATGTGTGTGTTACAGCTGCCAAGTACAATGCTTCTCTCTGGGATTGGGAGAAGGTTAAAAACCATTTGTTAGGTATTTGGCAAAATAGTAATAATAGCTTGGATATTCTGGAACTTCACCACCATATCCAAGACATTCAAAATAATAGAGCTGATTTTTCAGATCCTTCTTCTTTGGCTAACCAAATATTGAAGGAGCTAAATGGATTCAACCCTGGAAATATTCTTAAACACTCAGCCTGGTACATTATTGGATTATTCTCTTTGCTGCTAATTCTCTATTGCGCTGTAATTGTAGGATGGCGAGTCTTCAGAACAAGAATGCAGAAACTCCGGAGAGTGAACCGCCGCCTCATTTTTGCGAAAAGAAAGGGGGAATATGTCGGGAGCCATTCTCACATGTGACTGAGTGACTCCCGGTTAGGGTCTGAGGCGCTCTGGCTGTGTTGGAGCTTTCCCGGCCCTCTCCTGATGAGAGAACCTGTCCGTGTGGGGGTGTAACTGACCACTGACCCCGGAGGCCCAATCACTGACCCTGACCTTGGAGTGCGGCCCCCCTTCAACCTTCATTGGATGGAATTCTCCCCTGAATTTCTTGCTCCCCAATAAAAGGCTACTCCCTGGCGTGCTGGCTCTCTCTCTCCTGCTAGCCCAGAGTAATCCTTGCTGCCCTGCCAGGCGGTTAGAGGAGGGAAGCCCAGAAAGGGGAGCCGTCTCGGACCTGGTCATAGAAAAAGGTAACTGAGTCTGTGTGTTTATTTCGATCTCACTAGCTAACTTTTATGCCAAGAACCTCATTAATGAAACCATTGCGCTGGCCGCGTGGTAGATTATCTGTTATCAAGCTATGTAAATGCCATGTGGAATACAAAGTCTATTGTTGCTCTTCCCACAGGAAAGCACAGTGTGTAGTGGTTGATCCCAAATGTCTTTCATTATCTTTGCCTCTTCCAAGGATGTCACCAAGGCCAAAGTTGAACTCATTTATTGCCTTGATATTTTTTAATGACCCATTCAAACAATCAGGGCAGGAAAATATATTGATAGGGGTGTGTTTGGGCTAATATACCCAAGGCTTGTAATTCCTCTACAATGATTTTTTGTTTATAAAAGTACTTGAGATTTTCCATTTCCCAGTCCCACCAGGCCAAGCTTTTACTGAAACATACGAAGTCTTTAACATTAATCATAAATATGGAGTACAGAGATGAAAACATCTCAACATCCAGAAAGGTCTGTGTCTGGGAATTGGGAAAATTTGCTTTTTATTTGCAACAGCAGGATACAACCAAATAACCCCTGAACCCATGAGAGAAAACCCAGGTCTTTGCAACTTGGAGGAATTTAGACCCCGTCATCTGTCTTGGAGGTGTGCCAAAACTCTGTGAGCTGCAGTCTCTAGGCAGAGTAAAGATACAGATATTAAAGCCACATCATCAATATAATAATAAAACGTTGGTACTTATTCAGGTTATGTCCAGCACAGAAGTGGCAACATCATCCCATAACCTAGAGTAGACTACGCAAATATCCTTTGAAAGAACAAAGACCTTCATTGCCCTCCATCACGAAGGCATATCACTCTTGCTTTTCCTCATTGGACCTCTGGTATTTTCATTCTCCCTTTAGTTCTCCTCGCTTCTAAGATATTTTCTCTGTAACCTCACTTTCTCATCTTTTGAGTTTATCCCATAGAGCCACAACCTGTGTGGCTTGAGAAACATCCAATGCCAATCAACAGATCAGGAATTACCCCACGCTTCCATGACACTGCCTCATAGATGCAAGGAGAATGGTCCTTCAGTTCTTCTGTGAATGCTTCATTATCAGGACCAGTGCAGATTGCTGCATCAAGGGCCTGCTACACCCTAACTTCCTTAGAGTGTCTTGGAGTTCTTCCATGGACTTCCATCACAGGGCGCCGTGGGTGACGTCAACATATTGTGCCAATCATAATTTCAGGAAGCTATCAGCCAGGACAATAAAGAGATGACCGTGTCCTCATTTTCCTCATTTACAGCTACATATGTACATTGTTGTAATGTAGAGTAGGTTGTGACTAATGTGCTCTTCCTCATTTTACTCTGAGTATATCTTCAGCACCAGTGTCCCAAATCCAAAATAGCCATTCTATTGTAATTTCCTTAGCTTTCTTCCTATACATCCTCTTCAGTTTTACCAAGCAGACTGTCATCTCTAATGGACATATGCACATGCTGGTAGGGAGAGGGTAAATTTTCAACCTCTTCTCCCACTTTTTTACCTTTGCAGTTATGACCCATCTGTCTCTTGGCACTGGCACCTAAATTGGCTCATCCAGTCTGCTTCTTCAAAAATACCAGATTCACAAGGATCCCATTTATGGAGGTCCAGTCCCGAACATGTATTCCAAGTTGTCGAATGTATGATACCCAGTTACCTCCTTTTCCCTGGACTAAAGAAAATAGAGGAGAGGGTCCAGGTGCATCCAGAGGAATCATGGTGGTTGAGAAGCAGGAGGAGGGTCACAGAAAGACAGGTGGGCTGGGTGAAGAGTAAAGTGTTGCAACTAGCCAGGGTGAAGCATTACCCTCCAAGCCTCTGGAGACACAGGGAGACCCAATTACCATGAAACCAAGTCCTGACACTCAGAAGTGAATACATTTCAAGAGAGGGACAAGGTCTTCATTGCCTGAATCTCCATCTGTCAAGTGGTCTAGTATATTGGTGATGCTTTCCATTGAGTTTTTAACTTGTTGGATTGATTCCTTCATTATGAAGATTTCTGACTCGTTTTTCTTCAGGATCTTTATCTCCTTATAGAAATAGTCTATCACTTCTTGAAATTTTTTTCTTTCTTTTTTTTCTGTTTCGTATTTTTAGATTAAGCATCCATTCCTAATTCAATTCTAATACAGTATGTAAATTCTTGTAAAGGAAAGAATTCCATATACTTCCTATGTAGACATTGCTACATATATATCATGATTCACCCCCAATTTCTGGAAATAAGAAGAGCATAATTTCTATTATGAAGTTAGCTGATCACAGACTCAGTTTACTGATGGATATTTGACTGACTGGGACAATAATTTCCCTGTGATAGAATTTAATTGTTGGATTGTTACTCTCTAGTGCTGCTTCTGGGACTTTGTTAACAAGCAAATAAGAATGTAGAAGCTGGTTTGAAAGTAAACCAATGGGTCACCATATTTAAAGATAGTTTTCTGTAGATTTTCCCATATCCACAGTTAACTTTGCATATGTGAGAAATAGAGTAAAGGGAGGTGAAATTATTGGTTTTTTAGTGGAGGATCTTATGTGAAAGGCACATAAATTACCCTTGCCAGAAATAGGTTGCTAGTGAAATAGTGCCACTGAAAAATTATCACGTTAACAGACAGATGACAACAAATGAATAATCACTACACATGTCTGTCTACTTAATAGATTATTCTTCTTGATCTAGTCCTCAAAGTACAAAGATGAGTATTTAGTCATAGTTTTATTGCTAACACCAGAATAGATTAAAATAATAGTGAACTCAATGAGGAAAGTGGTAGGATTGATTTGAAATATTAATGTAATATACTTCATAGTGCTACTTCCTTACTGTAATCTTCCCTTTCTATTAACTTTTTTATTTATATATGAAAGCAGCATGCATTGTAATTCATATTATACATATCGAGCACGAATTTTTCATATCTCTGGTTGTATACAAAGTTTATTCACACCAATTCATGTCTTGATACACGTACTTTGGATAATGATATCCATCACATGCCACAAGCATTTCTAAACCCAAGCCCCCACCTTTCCCCTCCAATCCCTCTGCCCTATCTAGAGTTCATCTATTCCTCCCATGCTCCCCTTCCCTACCCTATGATTTTTTCCTCCTTATATCAGAGAAAACATTCAGCATTTGTTTTTGGGGATTGGCTGACTTCACTTAGCATTATATTCTCCAACTCCATCCATTTACCTGCAAATACCATGATTTTATTCTCTTTTATTGCTGAGTAATATTCCATTGTGTATATATGCCACAGTGTTTTATCCATTCATCTACTGAAGGGCATCTACGTTGTTTTCACCATTTAGCTATTGTGAATTGGGCTCTTGTGTCCCTGTAGTGTGCTGTTTTTAAGTCCTTTGGGTATAGACCGAGGAGAGAGATAGCTGGGTCAAATGACAGTTCCATTCCCAATTTTCCAAGGAATCTCCATACCGCTTTCCATTTTGGCTGCACCAATTTGCAGTCTCACCAGTACTGTATGAGTGTACCTTTTGCCCCACATCCTCACTCACACTTGTTGTTGTTTGTATTCATAATAGCTGACATTCTGACTGGAGTGAGATGTAATCTTAGAGTAGTTTTGATTTGCATTTCTCCAGTTGCTAGAGATGATGAATATTTTTTTCATATATTTGTTGATTATATATTCTCTTTTGAGAAGTGTCTGTTCAGTTCTTTGGCCCATTATTAATGGGCTTATTTGGGTTTTTTTGGAGTTTAGGTTTTTTAAAAATATTTTTTCAGCTTTTTTTAAGTGGAAACAATATCTTTATTTTGTTTTTTATGTGGTGCTGAGAATCGAACCCAGTGCCTCACGAATGCTAGGTGAGCATGCCACAACTTGAGGTACATCCTCAGCCCTGGAGTGTAGCTTTTTGAGTTCTTCACATACCCTAGAGATTAGTGCTCTGATGTGTGAGGGGTAAAAATTTGCTCCCAGGATGTAGGCTCTCTGTTCAACTCACAAATTGTTCCTTTTGCTGAGAAGAAACTTTTTAGTTTGAATTCATCCCATTTATTGATTCTTGATTTTAATTCTTACATTATAGGAGTCTAATTAAGGAAGTTGGGGCCTCATGTACATGATGGAGATTAAGGCTTACTTTTTCTTCTATGAGATGCAGTGTCTCTGGTTTTTTTCCTAGGTCCTTAATCCATTTCAAGTTGACTTTTGTGCATGGTGAGAGATAGAAGTTTAATTTCATTTAGTTGCATATGGATTCCCTGTTTTCCCAGCACCATTTGTTGAAGAGGCTATCTTTTCTCCAATGTATGTTTTTGGCAACTTTGTCTAATATAAGATAATTGGAATTTCATGGGATAGTCTCTCTGTTCTTTTATTCCTGTACCATTGTTCTACCAGTCTGTTGTGGTGCCAATACCATGCTGTTTTTGTTACTATTGCTCTGTGATATACTTTAAGGTCTAGTATAGTGATGCCACCTTCTTCACTCTTCCTGCTAAGGATTTCTTTAGCTATTCTGAGTCTTTTATATTTCCAGATGAATTTCATGACTGCTTTTTCTATTTCTATGCAGAACGTCATTGGAATTTTGATTGGAATTGTATTAAATCTGTATAGTGCTTTTGGTAGTATGGTCATTTTGATAATATTAAATCTGCCTGTCCAAAAGCAAGGTAGAGCTTTCCATCTTCTAAGGTCTTCTTTGATTTCTTTCTTGAGGGTTCTGTAGTATTCTTTATATAGATCTTTCATCTCTTTTGTTAAGAGATGAAATATTTTTTAAGGCTATTGTAAATGAGATAGTTTTCCCCATTTCCCTTTCTGAGGATTTGTCACTGATATACAGAAAAGCATTTGATTTATGGGTGTTGATTTTATATCCTGCTATATTGCTGAATTCATTTACTGATTCTAGAATTTTCTAGTGGAATTTTTTGGGTCTTCTAGGTATAGAACCATATCATAAGCAAATAATGCTAATTTTAGTTCTTCTTTTCCTATGTTTATCCCTTTAATTTCTTTCATCTAATTGCTTTGGCCAGTGTTTCAAGAACTATGTTAAGTGGAAGTGGTAAAAGATTGCATCCCTGTCTTTTTCCAGGTTTTAGAGAGAATGCCTTCAATTTTTCTCCATTTAGAATGATGTTGGCCTGGGGCTTAACATAAATAGCCTTTATGATGTTGAGATATTTCTGTTATCCCTAATTTTTCTAGTGTTTTGAACATGAAGGGGTGATGCATTTTGTCAAATGCTTTTTCTGCATCTATCAAGGTGATCACATGATTCTAATCTTTAAGTCTATTGATGTGATGAATTACATCTATTGATTTCTGTATGGTGAACCAACCTAGCATCCCTAGGATGAATCCCCATGAGATTGTGGTGCATGACATTTTGTTCTGTTTTTGTAATCGATTTGCCAGAATTTTATTGAGAATTTTTGCATCTATGTTCATTAGAGATATTGGTCTGTAGTTTTCTTTTCTTTTTCTTCTTCTTCTTTTTTTTTTTTTTTTTTGAAGTGTGTTTGCCAGGTTTTGGAATCAGAGTGATATTGGCCTCATACAATGAGTTTGGAAGTGCTGCCTCTTCTTCTATTTTCTGAAATAAATTGAAGAATATTGGTGATAGTCCTTCTTTAAATGTCTTGTAGAATTCGGCAGGGTATCCATCCAATCTGGGCTTTTTCTTGGATTGTAGACTTCTGATGTCCGCTTCTATCTCGTCACTTGAAATTGATCTGTTTATATTGTGTATATCATCCTGATTCAATTTGGTCAAATCATATGACTTAAAAATTTGTCGATGCCTTTGATATTTTCTATTTTATTGGAGTACAAGTTTTCAAAATAATTTCTGATTTTTTTTGTATTTTTGTAGTATCTGTTGTAATATTTCTTTTTCATGCTGTTTGTTGGTAATTTAAGTTTATTCTCTCTTTCTCTTTGTTAGCATGGCTAAGGATCTGTCAATTTTATTTATTTTTTCAAAGAATCAACTTTTTGTTCTGTCAATTTTTTCAATTGTTGCTTTTCTTTCAATTTCATTGATTTCAGCTCTGATTTTAATTATTTCTTATCTCCTACTGCTTTGGATGTAGATTTCTTCATCTTTTTCTAGGGCTTTGAGATGAAATGTTAAGTCATTTATATGTTGGCTTTTTTTAAAATATTTACTTTAGAGTTGGATACAATATTTTTCTTTTTATTTATTTTTGGGTGCTGAGGATAGAACCCAGGGCCTCACACTGCTAGGCAAGTGCTCTACTAATGAGCCAAAACCCCAGCCCCCACAGGAGGAGTGGTAACATGCTACCATCAAATTGTACAGTGAATTTATTAAGTTTTCACCCATTGGTAAATTCACCATCCCACGTTGCAGGGCTTTAGCTAGAGAAGCCAAGGCTCTCCTTCTCGTGCACTACTGATCTATGCCTTTACCTTTCTTTTTCCACCATAGATCATGTCCTAGCAGCAACTCTATCTCTGGCTGTTTTTCAGCCACCTCCAACCACTCCAGCCCTGTGTCCATACACTGCTGCCTGAGAAAATCTTCAACCAGACCCATGTACTGACACTTACTCTATGTTCTTTTAGAACATCCTGTGGATTCCGCTGAAGAGCTTCCAAATTAGAGGCATACATTCCTGAAACTCCAAGTGGAAGAGGCTTTGTTCTGATTGCACTGTCTTGTGGGAAGGCCTCCGATTGCACAGAACCCAGTCAGAGCCTGGCAACACAAGTCAGAGCAAGAAGATGCTGTCCACACAGCATGGACTCAGAGGTAGGAGCAATGTCAGAGCCACTCTGTAGCCACCCTGTGTTTATGTCTCTGTTTTGTATGGTTGGATCCCAAAGAGCATCTTTGTTTTCAGCAGTGAATTGGATGACCCACTAGACAGTCACACTGAAGGTAGGACACTATAGAAGAAGGTCTGTATAACAGCTGGAGGACACTGCTGCTTTTGAACCTGGGGATGGAGTCTGAGTGGAAGGATCTTTATATTTTTCATATCTTAATGGACTTGTGTCAAGAGATCTGATGCCATGACTTGGAGTGTGCTGTGTTTGTAACCACATTTTCTAGCCTTACATGGAAAGTTGACCTTTGCCAAGAGAAGAGCTCATTCTTCCCTTATCACCTAAACATCCTGTGACTTGATGTGACATAGTGAAGAAGAAATCTCATCATCAGACAGAAAGCCAGACAAAAACCAGGGTTTTTCTGTGCTCAGAGTGTCCTTCTGAGGTCACTCTCTCAATGACCTTAGGCCTCCCTCTTGGCCTCACCTTTTCTAGGATCCACCTCTTCTCAATACTGCCCCCATGAGGATCCCAACATATCGACCTAGGAGGACAACCTCATCCAAACCTCAGAAGGGCCTGCTGTGGTGGGTCTCAAACATTCACACCACCCCCAAATCATAATGACAGTGCTGTCCTCCTTGTTTGAGTCAGTTTGAGATTGGGAGTGTGACTTAGTTCTGAGGGTTGAGATGAAAGGGAAGGCCTGTTGGGGAAATCTCTGATAAAGGTATAGTCACTGGAGCTGAACCAAAAGTGAAGTATGGCAGATTGAGAAAATCTTCACATCCAAACACAACTCCATTAACATGGTAGGAAAAGGAATTTCTTTTTCCTTTTTTCTTTCACTCTGCTTAAAAAAAATCATTTCTTTTTTTTAGCTATATATGGCAGTAGAACCTATTTGATGTATTTGTACAAACACAGACTATATTGCATTTTAATCCCAGTCTTGTGGATGTACATGATGCCGAGATTCACTGTGGTATATTCACACATGTACAAGGAAAGCTATGTCAGATTCATTTCACTGTCTTTCCTATTCCTATCCCCTCTCCCTGCCTTTTATTTTCCTTTGTCTAATCCACTGAACTTTCATGGCCCACCCCCACCTACCCATTGTGTGTTAGCATCCACATGTTAGAATATTCAACCTCTGGTATTTTGGGATTGGCTTATTTCAGTTAGTATGACAGTCTCCAGATCCATTCATTTACCAGCAAATGTTATAAAGTCATTCTTCTTTGTGCTGAGTAATATTCCATTGTGTATATGTAACTCATTTTTTGTATCCATTCATCTGTTGATGGGTACCTAGGTTGGTTCCATAGCTTAGCTATTGTGAATTGGGCTTCTGTAAACATTGATGTGGCTATGTCACTGTAGTAGACTGATTTTATCCTGTGGATATATACCAAGGAATGGGATAACTGGGTCAAATGGTGTTTCCATTCCTAGTTTTTAAAGAAATCTTCAATTGGTCCAGTGTAGTTGCATCAATTTGCAGTCCCATCAGCAATGTATGAGTGTACCCTTTCCCCCATTTCCTCGCCAACATTTATTGTCACTTGTATTCACACAAACACACACACACACACACACACACACACACACACATCTGGGAATTATATATATATATATATATATATATATATATATATATATATATATATATATATTATAAAACATATCTGAGAATATTGATACATAAGTTTATCTGCTCCCAAATTTTAAAATGTATTTATCTTGTTTATATCCACTCACTTCTAGAAATGTACCTGGGATGATGGGAAGCTAAGATTTGTGTAAACCTGTTATGAATTGTGCATCAGAAAGCAAGATGAGGTGGTACTCAGAGGCCTACGCAGTGTGCCAAGAAAACTGTAAATATGTTTGACTGATTCACTCTACATTGAGTCATCAAAAGAAGAGTGACATCATATGCAAACATTTATACAGTGATGCTCACACATATTTCAACCAAGATCCTTTCATGTCCTAAATCACTAACCAAGAAAGGTACAGATGATTAGAATTTTATCCAAATATAATCATTAGGGTGGCATTAGAGGGTTATTTAAAGGAAGTAAAACAGATTTTGAAATGACGTTTAAAGAAAGTAATTAATTTGGGAGAGAATGAACAAGTCAACATTCATCAAATTAAGGAAACGTTGAGTTTCAAGTGAGTAAACTGTTAGAGAGTTCAGTTAGCTAGAACAATAATATTGGACTAGTCCTATCACAGATTTCATTTGATGAGATAAAATTTTGGTTAGCTTTACTTTAGAGAGAAACCTGCCACAGCCTTGAATCTGTGCTAATCTGACAATGCTTGCAGATCCAATGGCCCCATCCCTCCCAGCCAGACACCCTGTGACTCAGCACACTACCCAATTCTCATTGCTTAGGACTCAGGGAACAAAGTGAAATTCTGCCACCCACTTAAGTCCCAGGGTGCAACTCCAAAAACGAATCCACAGTTAGGACGTCATTTTATTTTATTTCATTTTTTTTCTACTTCAGATGCAGAGACTTTATTTTTAGAGCAGTCTTAGGATTACTGAGCAATGGAAGAGAAAGTACAAAGAGTTTGCACACATTTTACTCTTACCCACACAGAATTTTTCTGATAATTAACATCATGTAATTGTGTGGTACATTCATTAGTAACTGACAAATCAATATCAATACTCTATTATTAACTAAAATGTATAGTTAATTTTAGAGTTTGTGTCTAGTTTTATATGGCTATACACATTTGAAAAAGTATACAACCTATGTCTATCATTACAGTAATAAACAGAATAGTTTCACAGCCCCAAAAATCCTCTGTGCTCCACCTATTTATTCTTCCCTCTGTGAAAGCCCCTGGCAACCACGGACCTTTTTACTGTCTAATTTTGCCTTTTGCAGAATATCATACAGTTGAAATCATGTGGTATGTAGCCTTTTTATACTGAACTCTTTAACACAGCAGTACGCATTTGATGTTCCTCCATGTCATGTCATTTCATGGTGTGCATGTTTATTTCTTTTCTTTCCTGAATATATTATGTCCCGTGTGTGCCACGATTTGTTTAACCATTCACTTTTTGAAGGGTGTTTGGTGGCTTCCAAGTTTGGGCAATTTTGAATATAGGTGCTTTAAACATCAGAAGCAAGTTTTTTTGTGTAACTGTGAGTTTTCAACTCATTTGTGTAAATACCAAGGGGTGTGATTGCTGGGACATATGGTAAGACTTTAATTTTGCAAGAAGCTGCCAGATCTTTAAATGTGGCTGCACCATTTTGTATTTCACCAGTCATGAATCAGAGTTTCCTTTGCTCCACACCCTGTCTGGTGTTGTCCAAGTTCTGGATTTTAGCCTTCCTAATAGTATCATTGCTGTTTTAATTTGCAATTCCCTAGTGATATGCAATGTTCAGTGTACTTTCATATGTTCATGTGTCATCTGTATACCTTCTTTGGTGAGGTGTCTGTTTCCATATTTTGTCTATTTTTAGTTTTTTGTTATTGTTGAGTTTTAAATTTTTTTGTATATTTTTAAATGAGTACCTTTTAGATAGGTATTTCGTAAAATCATCTTTCAGTCTATGGCTTGTCTTTGCATCCTCTTAAGAGTTGTGTTTTTCAGAGAAAAATTTAGTTTTAATAAATTTTTGGACTTTAATGTTAATAAAGTCTAACGTAAATTTTGTCTTTCCTTAAGTGCTGTGATGTATAAAAAAATCATCTCCAAATTCAAGATCACTGAGATTTTTTCCCTATGTCATCATCTAGGAGATTAGAGAAATATTTTTTGTTTTGTATTTAGGTTTATGATCCACTTTGAGTTATTTAAAAATGTTTAAGGTCTATGTCTAGATTCTCCCTCCCCCCCTCACTGTTTCTGGACATTCTATTCTATTCTATTATTGTTTTTCATTCCTATTGCCATATCTTCTTTAATATAGCCTCACGGTAAATCTTGAAGTTGGGTCATGTCGGTGCTCTAATCATTTAGGACATCATTTTAGAAGTGAACCAAGCTGGGCACCTTATGTGTCCTGTGAAACATCAAGAAAATTTCCTCTCTTCGAACCCAAAGAAAGAAAGAAAATACTTGGAACTTAATTGTGCATACAACACAGCCCAGTAACTGAAGTGGTAATTCAAAGGAGCAGCTTTGCAATGACTATTCATCATTGCTCATCATGAAGTAACATGCTTAGCAAGGTCTATGAACACTGAGTGTGTTTATTAGGTCATTTACAGATGAAATGAGACTGTCATTGTATTAAATTATCTACTAGCATATAAGCCATTCAAAGCTATAAACATGGTACTTGTTGTGGTCATGCCAAAGAATGATTTGGGGGCTACCAGATCATGCCCTAGGTAACATATTTCAAAAGGGCTTAAACCCAGGGGACTACTTAGACACTTTCAGGTAATATGGCTACCAACTCTAACAGGCATTTAAAACTTTCTGAGATAACAACCACAAAGCCTAATCTTAGCCTTGGTCCTGGTGTGCTGTGTAAATCAAATAGACCCGTAGAGTGGTGGCATTTCTTTCTCACAAAGGGATGATAAACATCATAAAATGACTTTGACAGGATATAATTATATGAAGTATTTAAACAAACTCCAGAAAGTATATAGACACACACTTACCACCCACCTGTATTTGGCATTACTATGTGCCCTCCTAAATGGCCAAAGACACCAGTTGTCCTTAGTTCTGTCCTTGTGGGGAATGATGCCAGATTTTGGATGTATGGTGTGTTATTTAGGGGATGCATTGTACTAAAGCTGTGATTGTTTCCATGGGGAAAAGTCCCAGAGTGATTCTTGCCATGGCACTCGACTCTCTCAGACACTCCCAGAGAAACCATGAATGAGCTCTGCACTTTGACTTTGATGTCCGACAAAGGGTTGAAGAGGGAGCACTCTGTCATGAGTTCCTTGTCCAGCGGGTCCTGTAGCCAGATGGAACCACTGTATGTTCGGCTCACTGTCAGATCTGGTTGCATGGCAGAATTCAGGAGCAGGGAGTTACCTGGTTAAAATTTTTATATATACTGATCTGTCACTCAGAAACTACGATACTTCCATTATTCTTTTACAGCTGCCTTCTCTAACTGCAGGACCACCCTGAGAAAGCAGAGTGGCCCCAACAAGGTGGCTCTTAGTGACCAACACCTAGAAACTCTGGTCCTTCTTTCAGTACATTCTTTCAATGCTGCCAGACTAAATCCTTCACCTTCTGAGATCTTTACATGCTTGAATTGGAAAACAAATATTTCTGGCACTCAGGAACGTAGCTCAGGTATTGTTGTTCATGTGATTTTAATGGGCAAAGAAGAGCTAAAAAAAAATAGATGTTTTGCAATCAAGTTCGGAGCAAAAATAACATCTGTTCATTTTAAATGGCAAGAGGTGACACAGCTTGGTGACTATGTAGTGCTGCTTAAATGAAGGTGCCTGGTTTCAACACATTTTTTGTGGAATTCTGGGCACTTTCTGAATCTGCAAGAAAACATGATGTGTCCTCAGAGCAAATGGTTCAGGAGACATCATGAATCACTTCATGTATTAGTAGCCAATTCAAATGATCATTGCATATGTCACCGAGAGGAAAACAATACTCCATATGGGGACAAAAAGCACTCAGATTCTATGTGGGCAGCAGCTCAGAACAGTCTCCTTTCTGTCTGAAAACAAATGAAAAAATAAAAACAATCTTTACAAAAGCATGAGAAATTGGACTTGGTTATCTGTTGGGGAGCACCAATTTTTTTCTAAGCCAAATATTAAAAAGAAATGCTGTAATATTTTTTTTGTGATGAAGTAATCTCATTTATTAGTAAACAACAAAATAACCCTCAGTCCCAAACCTCCCACCCATCAGTCCATCAATGTGACATCTCAAATTGAAACCCAAACCATATTAAACAATTTTCCTTTGGGGCCTGACCGAAATATTTACAGTATGGTATTTTTAAAAATGTCACAATTCTAGGCTATATTGTATTAGCCTCTATTTTTTTTCCATTTTCATAATTGGTAACAATGCCAGCAGGAAATCGATAACCCTGACTGTTACCACCTCTTATTCAGATGCTCTAAGATTGCAAAATCACAGAGAAATAAAAATGAGATGAAATAATGCTGCAAGGTCTAATGTCTCCCTGTGGTGTATTTCTTTCAAGCTTGGAGCTACTGTGCCAAGACAAAGGCCAATCAAGTCTCTGTGTTTCTAACAGAACCACATTGAGTTCTATAGCTTAGGAACCATGTTCTTGTTTATGGTCTCCCCAGGCAAGAAATGGGACTGCAGAATGATCCCATGTCTGCAAAGAGTTGGGAACTGATGTTTCCATGGAGACTTCAAGAATTATATGCCCAAGTCTACCAAGCCCTCACCTACTGAAACTTAAGTTTTGGTTACTCTTGATAGACTCTCTGAGATCATGTGAAGCAAAGAAATGGAAAATATTTCCTAGAATTAGGTAGCACAGATGTGGAGAATGCTTGATAATAAAAGTACGTACAGGGCAGGGGATGTAGCTCAGTGACAGAGTGCTTGCCTAGCTTGCACGAGGACTTGGGTTCTATCCCCAGCCCTGAAAAAAAAAAAGCATATACATATTACACATTTCGTAGTTGAAGAATGGGCACAGTTGAAGAATGAAGTTGGGGTGGGCAGGGGTGAGTGAATGACTCTGATCATACTTCAATCTACTCTTTGAAAATCTATTTTCAAGTTCTTAGTCTACTATAAGCATAACATTCTATTTTATAGGGCTGGGAACTGAAACCTGGGCCTTGTGCAAGGCAGGCAGGTCCTACCACTGAGTTGCACCCCAGGGCATTAACAGTCTCCTTGTTTCCCTTTCTGCAGCACCAGATATATTGTTCAAGAACAGATATGCCTAAGACACTGCAGGTGAAAGCCACATACTAGCATAGGAGGTGTATCATCACAAGGAATATAGGGATAGTAGCAGCTATTAAACAATTGTTTTCTATATCATTAGTTTCCTGAGATCCTTGATCAAAAGTAAACAAGGTGGTCAGACAATTTGGCAAGGTAATGTATTCATTTAGAGAATGACAATACAAAATTCCCTTTCCTCCCCAAATGTGCAGAGACTAGGCAATGGCATTTTCACTTGGTGCTCATGAAGCAGGATGACAGCCTGTACTGAAGGTATCATCTTCCTGAACCATGTTCACTCCATTTATGAGCACTTGCCATCCATGCACCGAGGGATTATATGGGTTGCCTTTCCTATCCTCTACTATCCCCCCTTCCCTCCCCTCCCATCTTCTCTAACCCATCTAATGTAATTCATTTCTCTTGTTTTTTTCCCTTTCCCCTCACTTCCTCCTATACTGTAGTTTTGTATAACAATGAGGGTCTCCTTCCATTTCCATGCAATTTCCCTTCTCTCTCCCTTTCCCTCCCGCCTCTCATCCCTATTTAATGGTGATTTTCTTCTTATGCCCTTCCTTCCTGTTGTGTTCTTTGATGACGTCCTTTTATCAAAGAAGACATTTGGCATATATATCTGGCTTGTTTAGTTCTTGATGTCAGATGGAGAGACATTTCTCTTTCATAGCAGTCAGCCACTGCAGGGCTTGGGTGGTCTCCATATGGAACAAGTCTCCACCTTGAATCCTTTGTTACTTTGGGGAAGTTTGAGTTCCCTGATGGGCCAGTCCAGGTGGTGAGTTCATTCCTATGGCAAAGGAGGTGGGGCCTGCAAATGAGAAGGAGTAGAAAAATCAGAGTAAGACACTTCCAGGAAAAAGAACATTGGTTCATATTATTCTCTGTTGGGTGCTTCCATCTTGCCCTCTGTCATAGCTAGCTGCTCAGGTATATTTATTCATAGTTCAAAGCTAATTGAGGGCAAGTATCAACAAAATTCTAGAAACCTTTGCCTAATTAAAAATGGTTAGCTGAGTTAAGATACTTCAAGGAAATGATGAGAGGAACAGAAACCAAGGTCGGCATCTTATTAAACTCTTGTTTCTTTCAGACCTTTAAAAAAATTGAATTTGATATTTTTTAGTAATTTGGGGGGAATTGAACTTCACTGAACTTCCTTTAAATGAAGGGACAGGGTGAGTGCTGAAGATGAAATCAGAAATGGACGGCACAGGGTTAGTGTTTAAGAGGAAATCAGATATTGTGAAATATCTGACGCCTAATGGAGCTATGGTTTGACAAACATTCACAATAATAAATTTAAATGTATCCTCAGAAAAGTCATAGGATTTGGAAACAAAGTGTTGATATAGTTTTTTGCTAAGCTCAAATAGGACTGGATTATTGCATTTTGAATATTATTACAATTTGTTAGTTCCTTTTAAATGTACTTTTCATACTAATTTTAAATAGTCGGTGAAAATATCTCTTCTTTGCATTTTTTGCTCTATATTTATTCCATGATTAATTTCAACAAGTTGTTTCATTGTCACGGTCCTACAAGATAGTTGGCACACATGGTTACCCAATATTGGTAGCATATTTTGAATGCCTAATTACAAACTCTTCATAAAGCAGTTTATAAACCTGTTTTCAGCAAGTCCATGTTGTAAAGTTTGTCAAGTATACAGGTTAATCCTTATGGATTTGGAATCAGATTTGAAATCACCTCTGCTCTTTCTTACCACTGAGTGTCTTTGAAAGAAAAGTAACGAAGCTTCCCTCCGTAAAGCTCATTTTATGAACCTGTAAACTGCAACTCATAATATCTAGTTCAGAGAATTGTGAAATTGACATGAAATGATGTGATGTTTTGCACAGAGTGTATGACACTATAAAGGCTCAATGTAATAGAATAGTATTTCTAAGCAAAATATTTTATGCTACAATTGGTACGCATGGCTCTTGAGAGAACAAAGAACTGGACATTACCATTGGAAGAACAATCAATCCTACTTAAGTACTCTGATTGAAAATGAAAACTGTTGGAGAGTGGATGTAAAAGAGCAGCGTCCTTATTCCCTTGGTGCTGCAGTGCTCTACTTTCAACCTGTGATGGGCTGAGTTCTCTGCTGCTTGGTCCTGACCCTGAATACTGATCCTCTCCAAGGACAACTGCTATATTTGACAACAAACACCCCACCTGAGGATCAGAAGGCCAACCCAATGTGACTACTCATGTCCCACATGTTAGAAAGGTCTTCCTCCAGTTGAAATTAAATGGAATGTTTTTGAGAAATAGAAAGCTGCTCTACTCCAGGTTCTTCAATATAGAGAATGTGAAGCAAAGCAAAGCATAGTGTACAGAGTCATGGAAACGGGCACCTCAGGCTTCTCATTAGGGCACGCATCATGGAACAGTCTCATGGTCAAAGTCATGGTGCTATCAAACTCTTGACAACTTACATAACTACATTACTGCCTGTTTCTGGACCGGTCACATTTCCTCCTGTAAAGCCCAATTCTACTTTCATTCATTCTTACATTAGTTCGAATCCACAGTTACTTACTCTTCATTCTAATTTTAGATGTTTTTTATTCTGCAGGATTTTTAAACTTTAGAAATGTCATAAGACTGTTAAGAGAATCCCGATACGGCCTTTCTAAATGATCTAACAAATCTTGTTGACCAATCTTGTTGAGCAAACAGCTTTTAAAGATTTTAACATGCCATCAATGAGGGAGAGAGATCTATATTAAAATAGTTGAAATATTCATATACACATGTGAAATATTGAAGTCAGTGTATTTGCAAATGAATGCAAAACTTTTCTTCCTAGTGGGGGAGACTAGACGATTGAAATTGCCTGGACAAACTTTATTTCCTGCCTCTCCATGAGAGTTATTTGGAATGTCTAGGAGGAGTCACAGACTTTTCACATTTTGCCACATGTCCTTTATCTTGCCTCTTTCCCTAATTGAACCTTTCTGAACAGTTAGAGAGGAGTATTTGTGTCTCACACCCCTGGACACTTAATGCCTTTACTCTGCTGTGAATTGTCCAGGATAGCACATTCTCTCCCATAACCCTGAAAAATTCCTACATTCAGGAAACTAACATTGACACAGTACATTCCTCCAGTCTACAGCCCAATTTGTTAGTTGTCCTGTTGTCATCCTCCATGCTGGATTTAAGTCCAGGCTCCCACAGTTCATACACTTATCACATCTCTTTAGTCTCCTTTATATTTCTAGAAAATTTTCAAATTTGCCTACTTCTAAAATTTAGAGACAAAGACTGTGGCATTTCTGGTGTGTGTGTGTGTGTGTGTGTGTGTGTGTGTGTGTGCATATACACACATATACTGCTTCATTGGTGATTGAGTCTTCAGCTATTATGTCAAAAGCCAACATTTGCAAAGCACATTTTACCTCCAAAGTAACATTGGGAAGAAATAGCAATCAGAAATCAAACCCCAAATATGTGGCACCAGGCCTACAATATAGAAATAGCTGTGGAGGTGTCTGCCATACTTACCAAATTGAGTCAGACTAAGAACTTGGCAGGCAGGAGGTGACTAGAACATGACAGCCTTCGAAGGAGGGGTCGTATCCATGGGTTCTTCACTGGCAGCCTGGGAGGTTGGTGGTGCAGAGGCCTTCTGTGCCAGGGTGGAGGCCGGTGAGTGGACCTTCACTGGCAGCATGGTAACCATGGGGGCATTGGGAAGAGAGGCTCTTTGCTGTCCAGCAGGGTTCCCTGATGCAGGCTGAGGGGTGGGTGGTGGGACAATGGAATGGGACAGATTGGGGTTGGGTTGGGAGAACTGAAGGGTTGGGAGGCCGGGGAAGACTGGTTTCTTTGCTGGCTGCCTGTGCTGCCTTCGGCCATGGACACTGCGGTGTGGGCCAGAGCTGTCACTGGACGAAGAAGATGGGAAAATGACCGCCATGGAAGGGGGGGTAGTGTCCATGGCCATGTCCTCAGGCAGCACAGCAGGATGCTGGGAAAGGTGAGCCGATGATATGGCTGTGAGGGTTGGAGGGACGGAGTGCTGGCCCTGGGTATTGGGGTTGTGGGTGGAAGGGACAGGAGTGGGTCTTGGGAAAGAATGAGGAGGAGGAGGAAGAGGAGCAGCAGGAGGAGCAGTCAAAGGAGAGGGAACATTAGGAGGAGGAAGAGGAGGAGGAGCAGGAAAAGGAGTAGGAGGACGAATGGGAGGAGGAGGAAGAGGAAATGGAGAAGGAGGAGGAGGAAAAGGAGGAGGAAGAGGAGGAGAAGGAAGAGGAAAAGGAGGAGGAGGAAGAAAAGGAGGAGAAGGAGGAACAAAAGGAGGAGGAGGAAGACGAGGAGGAGGAGGAAGATGAGTAGGAGGAGGAAGAGGAAGAGGAGAAAGAGGAGATGGAGGAGGAAGAGGAAATGGAGAAGGATTAGGAGAAAAAGGAGGCAGAGGAAAAGCAGGAGGTAGATGAGGAGGAGGAAGAGGGGGAGGAGGAGGAAAAGAAGAAGGAAGGGGTGGAGGTGGTTGTGGTGGAGGAAGGGGTGGTGGATGAGGAGGAATTGGAGGAGGAGGAGGATCAAAAGGAGGAGGAGGATTAATACACATGGGGGTTGGGGATTCCGTTCTGGAAGAGGTAGGATTGGATGGGAAAGGGACCTGGGTAAGAGGTGTGGGAAGGTGAAACACATTAGGGGTAACTCCAACATGAGTACTGGGGTTGAAGGGAGAAGGAGGTTTCCTGGGAAGAGGCAGAGGATTATTAGATGAGGGAGGAGGTGGAGGGATGGATAGGTTCAGGGGCCCAGCAGGCTGGAATTCCACCTGCCTGCTGGCAAGGTTGGTTGGGATGGGGGAGGGGTCAGTGGGTTGGGGGCATGGGCCTGCATTCCAAGGAGGGCCTGCAGGTGGGGAGGATGAATGGACAGTGGTGGTGCAGTCCTCCAGAGCCTCTCTTCCGCCCTGGGCGACCTCTGCCTCAGGCTCGACGTTGTTACTTCTGGCACTCTGAACCCTCCTCAGGGTGCCTTTTGTACATAAAAGTGGCAGCTTTGCAGTTGGGGGCAGCCCATCCTGATGCCAGGAAATCAGTGATGGCAGGGCCACTGGCATGAGCCATTTTCTTTTACTTGGCCTCCTGGAGGCAGCAGTTAGTGAGGGCCAACTCTGGGATAGAACACAGGTCGACTTTAGGCCCTGCTCTCCCTGGATGGCATCTTGGGAGGCTGGAGAGACAGGCAGATACAGATTACCCACATGCTCCTGGGCCCACGTGTGGAGCATTGAGTGGCCCTGGGCTTGAAGCAGGAGGAGCACTCCCTGAGCAGGGTCTTGGGATCTACAGGTGGCGGGGCTCCCATATGACAGCTTCCTTAGAGACACCTGGGCCCTCTCTGGAACACTCTCTCCCTCCAGGGCACTGAGGTCTCCCCGAGTGTCCTCCTCCTCTTTCTTCTCCTCCTCCTTCTTCTCCTCATCCTCGTTCTCCTCTTTCTCCTTCTCCTCCTCCTTTTCCTCCTCCTCCTCCTCCTCCTTCTCCTCCTCCTCCTCCTCCTCCTCCTCCTTCTCTTCCTCCTTCTCCTCCTTCTCCTCCTTCAGCTTCTCCTCCTCCCCCTTCTCCTCCTCCTTTTTCTCCTCATCCTCCTCTTTCTCCTTCTCCTGCTCCTCCTCCTGGTGGCTCTTTCTTTTTTCTCGCTGTTCCTGGGCCCTGAGCTCAGCTCCCTTAGACGCACAGGAGGGCAGTGAGCAGGTGTCATGGGCCCCTCAGCTTGGTGGATGAGCTGAGGAACGGAAGGCAGGAGGAGTGGCCTGCGGCCAGGAGGGGGGACCCTTACTGCTGTCAAGGGTCCCAACATGCACGAGTTCTTCCGCGATAGCACTGGCTTTTTGGGGAATGGCCCCCAGGCCACCTGCAGCAGGATCCCCTGACAGAGGAGCGGGCCTCTGTCCCTGCCAGCAGCAGGAGGCCCGCGAGGTCTGGGATCCTGGAGGAAACGCCTGCTGGCAGGGCTGAGGGGAGAGGCAGGTGCAGCGGGGTGGTCCCTGTGAGGAGAGGGAGTCTCCCGGGCGAGGAGGAGAGGAGTCTGAGGGTCCAAGAAGGGCCTGCGGAGCGGCCTGCGACCGCACTTGGTCAGAAGACTGCCCATGGAGGGCACCTGGGGCTCGTCACTAGGCAGAAGTCCCACACTAGTCCAACGCTAGTCAGCACAGAGCAGCTTGGCTGAGAAGCCAGCTCCTCCTTTGACCAAAGGCTGAACTGGAGTTTAGCCTTTGTGAGGTGTGGCTGGAATGCATGATGCACAAAGGACTTGAGCCAAGATGGTTGGTCAAAGGAAGGCTCCAGGGTGAAGAGACCCCCACCCCCACTTGGTCTGAGCTCAGGCTCCTCCTGACTCTGCGCTGCTTCTTCTCCCACACCCACCACACAGTTATTCTCACCCTCCAGAGGGTCATTCGGAGGCTGCTTTCCTTTGGGTTACTTAGGCAGTCATTCTACTTGGCTCCAAAAATATCTCCACGGTTCTACTGGACATCACTGTAGCCATCCAGAGTCAAACCACCATCAGTTGTCTTCAGAAAACTACAGCTATAGTTCCCACCATACTATCAATTTGGAAAACCATTACAGTTGTCCCTGGAACTGTCCCACAGGATCCTTGAGGCAGTAATGGTGCCTGACTCCTATATTACTTCAGGTAAAATATGTATAATTTGTTTGGGAGCAGTTCCCTCTCATCCTGACCAAATCATAAACACATCCTTTTCTCTCCACCACATTGAAGGTGTGCAGTGTTCTTCCTGTTGCCTACCTTTGAATTTTCCAGAGATCTCTGTCTGTGTTTGGCTGACTGCATTGCTTTGGGGCTAAGGTGACACAGAACGTTTCATGTCTCAGAGGTGTCAGTCCATGGGCAGCCAGCTCCATTGCCTTGGGCCAGAGGTGGAGCAGAACATTGGGGCACAAGGACATTTTGAAGGACAGCTGCTTACCCATTGGCAACCATAAAGCAGAGAGTAAGAAGGAGCAAATGGAAAAATGTTATCTCCAAGGGCATGCTACTAGTGGCCTCCATCTTCCAGCCATGCCCCACCTAACCTCAGTTATAACCCAGTACAGTGGTCCTTTCTAATTATTAATCCACCCAAAGGATTTATTGATTGAGTAGGTCACCATGCTCATAATCACATCATTCACCTCTGAACATTCCTCCATTAACTCCAATGAGTTTTTCAGGCGCACCTCATCTCCAAACCACCACATGCTACGCCATAAAAAAGGTTATGGTCCATATCATTGTGAGGAATACACTCAGTGCATCTTAAAGAGTCCTCCTAATCTCAACAGTTTTGGCAACAGGTTGCAGTCAGCCAGGGTCAGCTTGCTGCTATGCAGAAATGGCACCTAGGAGATGCCTTGATCTTCAGAACTGGTCTTCTGGAAGGAGAGATGCCAAGTCATTGTCTAAAACTTTCAGAACTTTTAGGAACCCCTTCTCAAGAGATGATCACTGAAGTGCTGAGTTTTAATTCTGAAGGAAAACTTGGCAAATATGACCAGCCCAGCTGTGTTACACTCAGAGTTCCAAGCTGCCAGTTTTGGGTACTTGGAAGGGCACGGCACAGCCTCCAGAAATTGCTCAGTCTCATAGGTATGCATGTGCACTTCTGTGCCATACAACCCGAATGGGAGCAGTCCTTCTAGGCACAGCTTTTGCACTTGGTTGGTTGGTGTCAGAGGTGGTGATGTGGAAGGTGAGACTCCCTTTAGCCAGAGCATTGTTGTCTGGAAAAAGGAGAGGCTTGGCCCCACCGATGCCAGTTTTAACATTCCAACATGGTTATTCTAGGTGTGGTTGTGTTAGGGACCAAATACTGACAATTGCTGAAGGAGACAGAAGGGGCTGTGGCGAGGGCCAGGGAAATTCTGTCCTCCAAAGCCAGAGCTGTCTGCCCCTTAATCACCACACAAGCCCAATTAGACCATCTCCCTGAAGACTGGACCTCTCCTCCTGATCAGAGCATGCCACACTCAGGTTCTTCAGCTCTGTCTAAACTCAAGACATTTTCTGGAAAAGGAAGTCGTATTTAGATACTTGTTATCTTTCCCACATACGTAATACATTTAAAATTGTGGCATGGACAGGAAAGTCAATTGTCTCATCAATGTATCGGACAGGACAACACAGACAAAAAGCACTAAAGTACTTGCACTATTTATTTTTGTGTACTTTCAAGGTAAGGCTGGAGTTTTGGCTCAGTAGTGGAGCACTTGCCTAGCACCTGTGAGGCCCTGGGTTCGATCCTCAGCACCACAGATAAATAAATGAATAAAATAAAGGTATTGTGTCCAACTACAACTAAAAAATAAACACATAAAATTTAAAGCAATCAATTGTTCAATTTTCTATAAAAGTAGTCCATGACTTTATATATCTTAATTTTTCAAAAGTTTGTGGCTCAGTATCTTTGGATGTTCCAAGTGGCTAGTGACTTTCTAGCATTCTGCATGAATGCCAAATTCAAATAATAATTTTAGATAAATTCAGATACTTACACTCCAAATCTATGCCAATATATTCATTTAAGAGTACATTTAGGGGCTGTGATGTGGCTCAAGTGGTAGCGCGCTCGCCTGGCATGCCTGCGGCCTGGATTCGATTCTCAGCACCACTTACAAACAAACAAGTTGTGTTCGCCAATAACGAATAATTAAATATTAAAAAAAAATTCTCTCTCTCTCTCTCTCTCTCCCTCTGTCACTCTCCCTTTAAAAAAAAGAGTACATTTAATGTGGCTGGGGTTGTGGCTTAGCCTTAGAGCACGAACCTAGCAAGTGCAAGGTCTTGGGTTTGATCGTCAGCACCACATAAAAATAAATGAAATAATAGTATTGTGTCCAACTACAACTAAAAGATAAGTATTTTTTAAAGAGTACATTTAATGAATGTTCACAACTCAAAAATGGATAAACTGAGTACTTATATTCAAACATCTCAGTATATGTAATAATATGTAGAATTTTTCTGTGTCGACTTTTAAATGTTTCCCCAAAAAAAGAAAATAAAGGGATAAAATTGTAAAAGTACTTTCAGTACTCTCAACAAACCCTGTAAAGCAAAGTGGAAAAAATGAGTTTTCTAGATGGGGATGCAGCTCAGTAGTAGAGTGCTTGCCTAGCATCCAAAAGCCCCTGGATTTAACACCCAGTACTACAAGTGGGTTGGTTGGCATGGCAGGGGGCTCATTGTCTCTAATTCTTTCCTCCTCAAACACAGTGTTCATGACCTTTATTCTATTTAGTCAATTGATATTCTCTTTAATATCACAGATTAAGCCAAATTATGACCGTGTCCAATTTTAATTTCAGACTCAAACATCACTTGATTAAAGTTTTCAGAAGCTGTTTTACCGTCTTGCAGAATAGAACTAGGATTTCCAAATGAGTGTCTCAGGTGTAAATACAAGAGTACATTAAACCAAACAGGCCAAACTTTTATCCTAGAGCAATTTGGCCATTGTTATATCAACATGACCTTAAGAGAACAGGCCTTGAAGTAATTTGATTTAGTCTTTAGCTTGAGAGCTACCTTCATGCTGTCTTTTAGCTTCTTGACATTTAATATGCCTCTTCACACAAAAGGAAAGGTTCACTCTTCCTGGTTAGCCCATTGCAAATCAGACAGTATAAACACAGACTTTAACTTTCCTTTCCCCCCTACTCCTGTTCTTATCTCAGTTTCATTTTGCCTTTATCACTTCACCATTTATGCATAAGTATGTTCTCCATATCTTGTATTTGTGAAATAGATTATCCCTCAGTCAAACAACCACAGCCATTGCTAAAGATAGAAACCTTTAAGAGACATGACCATTGTCTTTAAGAGGTGACTTCCTCATTTGAGTAGTGGTTTGGAGTTTGACTCTCTAAGCCCTGATTAAGGTTTTTGAAGGTGACTACATAGTCACTTTTGCATGGCTATAATGGAATACCCGAGGCAGTCTAAGTTTTTTTAAAAAAAGTGTTTTATTTAGTTCATAGTTTTGGAAGTTCAAAGGCATGGCTTTTGTCAGGGCCCTCTTGGCTCTGCCACATCCTGTGATTTGATGTGAGATGGTGAAGAAAAAAATCACATCATCAGACAGAAACCAGGGTTTTTCTGTGCTCAGAGTGTCCTTCTGAGGTCACTCTCCCAATGACCTTAGGCATCCCACTTGGCCTCACCTCTTACAGGATCCACCCCTTCTCAATCCTCCCCCCTTGTGGATCCCAACACATGGACCTAGGAGGACAACCACATCCAAACCTCAGAAGGGACTGCTGTGTTGGGTCTCAAACATTCACACCACCCCAAAGCAGCACGACAGTGTGTTCTCCTTGTTTGAGTCAGTTTGAGATTGGGAGTGTGACTTAGTTCGGAGGGTTGAGATGAAAGGGAAGGTCTGCTGGGGAAATCTCTGGTAAAGATACAGTCACAGGAGATGGACTAAAAGTGAAATATGGCAGACTGGGAAAATCTCCACATGCAACCAAAACTCCTTTAACATGCTAGGAAAAGAAATTTTTTTCTTTCTCTGTTTAAAATTTTTTTAATTTGTTCTTTTTAGCCATACATGGCAGTAGAATTTTGATATATTTATATAAACACGGAATATATCGTATTTTAATCCCATTCTTGTGGATGTACATGATGTTGAGTCTCACTGTGATGTATTCACACATGTACAAAGGAAAGTTATGTCAGATTCATTCCACTGTCTTTCCAATTCCTATCCCCTCTCCCTGCCTTTCATTCTCATTTGTCTAATCCATTGAACTTTTACCAACCAGCTCAACCTACCCATTGTGTTAGCATCCACACATTAGGGAGAACCTTCAACCTGTGTTTTTTGGGGATTGGCTTATTTCACTTAGAATGATAGTCTCCAGATCCACTCATTTACCTGCCTATGTCATAAAGTCATTCTTCTTTGTGGCTGAGTAATATTCCATTGTGTATAGATACCACATTTTCTTTATCCATTCATCTGTTAATGGGTACCTAGGTTGGTTCCATAGCTTAGCTATTGTGAATTGAGCTTCTGTGTCTTCTATTGTGATGTGGCTGTGTCACTGTAGTATACTGATTTTATCTTGTGGATATATAGTAAGGAGTGGGATAACTGGGTCAAAAGGTGTTTCCATTCCTAGTTTTTTAAGGAATCTTCAATTGGTCCAGTGTAGTTGCACCAATTTGCAGTCCCATAAGCAATGTATGAGTGTACCCTTTTTCCCATTTGCTTACCAACAATTATTGTCACTTTATTCTTTTTTTAATGCAATTTGTCTTTTCATAGTCTTTGAAAAAAACCTTTATTTTATTTATTTATTGTTTTATGTGGTGCTGAGGACTGAAGCCAGGGCATCGGACATGCTAGGCAAACACTCTAACACTGAGCCCCAACCCCAGCCCCTATATTCTTGATAATTGCCATTCTGACTGGAGTGAGGTGAAATCTCAGTGCAGTTTTAATTTGCATTAGGAAAAGAAATTTGAAGAATTAGAAATTCATGAGGGCTTTGATGATAGAAGAGAAGAACACAATTTTGGATGCCAGGAGAGATAGTTGATAACTGACTTCATGAACCCTCACAAAACTGAAACCTAAGAAGCAGTAGAGAAAGTCCTAAATGAAGTCAATTGACATTGTACAATATTTTTTTCCTTTGCAAAATATTTCTTTATTTATCTGTGAACTTCCTTATGTGATCACTATTCTTCTGAAGTTTTTTTGTTTTTTAATTATCATAGTGAGGGACTCTTAGTTAACTCCTGAGTTGTTTTGTCATTAAAATGTCTTTATTTTATCCTATTTTGTTTGTTTATTTTTTTGGTACTGGGGATTGAAAAATGCAGGAATTGAAAATACTTGAGTAATTATAAAAAGCATCCCATGTAAGGATAAAAGCAGGAAATTTTCTGGGTGTCTGCATAACAACAATTGCTAGTCTCAGATCTCCTGTCTTCCACCAAGAAAAAGTTTAGAAGTTAATTATCTCAAAATATTGAGCCAAACTCTGGATAGCTAAGGATGGAGATAGGAGGTGGGGGGACCCTATTGAATATAGGGTAATGTGCAATTATTCACATTGAATGGTGAGACACTTCCTCAATTATGGTAAAGTGAACATGCCTTGGGCACAAAATTTAAGAAAGCACTAAAAAACCCTCAGGAATCAAGAGAAATAATGTTTGTTTTCATCAGTCCATCTTTATGTCCTTTTTCCTTTGTACAATATTTCTTCTTCATCTGTGATCGTATGTGATCACTATTCTTTCTGGAACCTCCCTTAGCCGTGTGCCTACGTCTTACTCTAGACACAGAAGAGTCTTCTAGGCAGCTGAGGGAAGCCAAACTCCATGCCAGGGTAGGAACAACAGCAGGGCCATTGGCATGGGCTTCTTTCTCTTCTTGAGTCTCCAGGCATGAGCTCTTGGTAGAGGACAGCTTTCTGATGGACCACAGGAATGTTTTTGGCCCTGCAACTCCTTGGTTGAGCCCTGGGAGACTGGAGAAACAGGCAGATGGTGTTTGTCCAGCCTTGCATTGGCCTATTCTCTCAATGTGAGAAGCTGCCCAGGTCTTCTCCTGGAGCAGTGCAGCTTCTGCAACAGCCTGAGCCATGGTCAGCACTCCTGCTGCAAGTCTGTGGGAGCTGCAGATGGTAGGTACCACAGAGAAATTCTTGAGAGGTACTTGTGTCCTCTTTGAAAGGTGTTTCCCTCCCAGAGCTCAAGACTGGGCCCCAGGACACTGAGGTCTCCCTGAGTAGTCTCCAGGGGGAGACTCTGCTGGTGTTTCTAACCCTTTTGTCAAGGCAGCCGTTTCCGTATCCTCCTTTGGGGACCCTCCTCTGCCTCCTGGAGGACAACTGATTTTTCATGCTGCACTTGGACTATCAGCTCTTCTTCCTCTGAGGAACAGGCAGTTGATCGGGTATCATGGGCTTCATTACTCAATGGACTTCAAGGTTTAAATGTGGGAAGACTAATCTCTAAAGAGGAGGAAGGACTTACAATTGGGATGGTACAATCCCATGTGAGTTGGTGGATGAAAGCACCAGCTTTTTCAGAGTGGGGACCTCCATGATCCTGGTGGCAGGATCCCCAGAGGGGAAGGCATCACCTGTAGGAGAGGGCCTCTGTGGCAGTCTGCAGAGCCTGGCACTCGAGGATAGGTATCTTGTTGGGCGTCCCTGCAGGCAGGGCTGATGGTATTGCTGGAGCAGCAGGGTGATCCTGCCAAGGAGCGGGAGCACTGCAGGTCAGATGGATGGGTGCCTGATGGCCAAAAGGGCCAGGCATCATGACCGGTGACCATGCCGAGAAAACCGCCCATTCAGATCACCAGGTGCAGTCTGACAGGATACCACCAAAATGACCAAAGGAGTTGAGATGGGTCACCAGCTCCTGAGGAGGACAAAGGCCCACTGTTGAGTTCATCTCTGATGATGTGTGACTGGAATGCATGATGAAGAAAGAGTTTGGGGCTATGCCAGTTTTGTCAAAAAAAAAAAAAAAAAAAAAAAAAAGAAAAGAAAAGGTCCCCAGGGTAAGGAACAAGGCCAAATGTCCACTGCTGGTCTGAGCTTAGAGTTCTGTGGGACAATGCTGTGCTTTTTTTCCCCACATGTAACACAAAATTATGTTTACCTCTTCCGGGTTATTCTGGGGCTGTTTTTCTATTGGTTTTTTAAACATTCATACTACATGACTTTATATATCTGTATGGATTGTGCTTGAAGTAGTCATGTAGAGTCTTCAATTACCTACTCCAAATGGCCATAAATTGCCCCAGAATAGCTCTGGTAGTTTTTCTTCCATGATTTCCCAGCATACTAGAAATTTAGTTCCTGGAACTGTCCAGCAGGATTATGGAGTCAGTAATGGTGCCTGACTCTTTGATACTAACTTCAGGCAAAATATGTACTTTTTAATTAGGGTGAATTCCTTTTTATTCTAACCAGTGTATGTACATAGTTTTCTTTCTGAACCATATCAATATTTTTTTTTTTTTTTGTGGTTGTGGGTATTGAACCCAGGGCCTTGTGCATGTAACGCAAGCCCTCTACCAACTAAGCTGTATCCCCAGTCAGGATCCAATATTCTTGCTGTTGCCTAGCACCACATTTCTCAAAGTACTCTGTTCATATTTGGCTGAGTGCATTGCTCTGGGCCCAAAGTGATGCAGAACTCCTCACATTTCAGAGGTCTCATGCCATGAGCAACCATTTCTCTGGGTCTGTGGTAAGGCAGAACATCCTAGAAGAAGGGCATTTTGCAGGAAGTTTCTCAATTTATGACAACTATGAAGTAGAAAGAATAGAGGACCAAGTAACAAAATATAATCTCCAAGGACATGCCCCAAGTGACCTACTTCTTCCAGCCATGCCCCATCTTCCTCATTTACGACCAACTACAGTAGTTGTTTTAAATAATTAATTCACCCAGTGGATTTACTTATGCATTATGGCAGCAATGTCATCATCTAACAATTTTACCTCTTAGCATTTTGAAGGCCTCACTTGAGCTTTTGAAATACACCTAATCTCAATAAGTAACAGGACCCCTGGTCTCCAAAACAGTACAAACATTTTATCATGGAAAATACATTCAGTGACTCTCCAGGAGATTCCCAATTCTCAACTGTTTTGGCCTTGCCCAAAACTTGAAGCCCAAGTCCAAAGTCTCCTTTGGGACTGAAGTCAAACTCTTAGTTGTGTCTTGTGTAGGAGTCAAAATCAACTTATGTATATCCATGTATAGTAGAACAGAATAAATATTTCAATTACAAAAGGGAGAGATGGGCACATAGAAAGAAGATTAGGATAGAAGTCAAGACAAAAACCCGGCTGGGCCAACAAGTCCTCTATCCCCATGCTCACCATCTGGAGCACATGTTGTCACAGTGGGCTCCAAAGGACTTGGGCAGCCTTGACCCTTGGCCTCTCACATAGGCTAGCTCTGTGCTCAGCTAGTAACATTACCTGACATATATTGCACATGACCAGCATCTTTTAATCCAAGGATTCTTTTCTGAAGCTTCAGCTTTCTTCTCACAGCTGCACGAATTACCTTCTCAGGGACTATCTACAGGGATTCTAGCTCCATTATACTTTGACCTGATAGGCCTTCCTTTGAAATCTTGTTGGAAGCCTTCATGACCACCTCAGGATAGCATCCTGCATTCCTGCAGAGCCAGCACCAAGTGGTTGAAGCTAGGGTATATCTCCATCTGAAGCAGTAGCTAAGTCTTTTGAAACCATGGCTGTGGCAGCGTTTGAGGGTCTGATTGACTGAGCATGGTGAAATCCATTCCTAGTGGTTCCTCTTCTCAAGGGAATTTTAATTTTGTATCATATGAATATGAATTGGACATAGAATCTTGCCAATTCCTGAAATTCCCTTAAGCATTTTCCCCTATTGCCACTGTGTAATTTGTTTAGCATCACAGTAATGCATTAACAAACACAACTTCTGGAAATCCAGTTTTACTTCAACATTTCCACTAAAATTCAAGTTTGCACCCTTCTTTCAGCTCCACATTATCACAGTAAACCTGGATCAACCTGCTAGAAATATCATACCACTGTCTGAATGCCTTATGCCTTGTAATTTCCTCCACCAGAGTAAGTAGTTCATCATCTCTAAATTCAGCCCCTAAAAGAGTGACATAATGTGCACAACGTAGGCAATATCTTTGCCTAAATGTAACATAACTGCCATCTAGTTCCTCTTCCAATAGAATATTCCTTTTTTGCAACCTCAGGAACACAGTCTTTCCTATCAACAGTCCTATCAGCATTTTGATCTTCAGAACTTCCACGAGAATCACATGATATACTACGCTTACAATGTTCAAAGCTTTTCAGCTTACATCTCGAAACTATTCAAAATTTCTATTCCAAATACCAGTCTCCACAAGTTCCTGAGCCCCATAGTCAGCATGTCACTGCAAGCAACTCACTTGTTGGTACCTATTTCTGTTCTTTAATCTTTTTTTTTTGTCTCGATAATGACCAAAGAGATGATAAGAATGATTAGAGTAGGAAAAAAATATTTCCCATGGCTTCAGAGGTAATCCATAGTCAGCTGTGTTCATAACTCTGGGCCCAAGATGAGGCAAAGCATCATGTCAGTGTAGTGTTTTGGAAGAAAGCAGCTCAGGCATGGCCCCTAAACAGCACAGAGACAGCAACTCACCAGGAACAAAATAGAAACCCCAAAGGCATGCTCCCATGGACTCACTTCTAGCCAACACCCACCTGCCTACACTTATCTCCCATTTAATCATCCTAATGCATTAAAAATCTGCTTTATTTATTATTTCTTCTTAAAAGTTTCTTGCATTGTCTCATGCATGAGATTCTGTGGCCACCTCATATTGAAAACTGTAACACCTTTAGTGGTCCTGTTCAAATATGATTTGTCCTGTGATGCAAAGACTCCTTAGAACCCAGCAGAGAGCAACGAGAATGGTCTCTGGAGTGAAACTATAAGTGCTCAGAGTAATGGAAAGTGTTTGCATAAACTGTGTTTGATTTTGTGACTGTTGGTTTTGTGTTTGCTACTTGCTGTATTCCCTGGTCACTCCATGTCCAAACCCAGAGCCCAGTCTCCATGTGTTGCCAACTAAGATAAACTGGAAAAGAAGCAATTCGGATCCTGACTCTCAAAATGGTTACTTCCGCTGTGGAACATGACCTCCTACTGGCCACAAGGTGTATGCTGGTCTGGTGCCACTGTTGCCTGTTGAATCACTGCCTACACCACCCCGCAATGATCTCTGCTGGCCCCTGAACTGCATTGACATATTAAAAGGAAGGGAGCAGGCTAAGAATGAGAGTTGGGGACACAGTGCTGGCAATACAGGAATAAGCCCCAGTATGTCTGGAAATATGCAGAAGTAAGTGAAAGGGGTCTGTTGATGTCTGTCACAATATACTGCCAACTGTTCATATGTCAGCTACAGGGGTCCACATGCTCAACTGTCAGTCACCAACCAGTCAGGGTCTGTGTAGACAGTAGTTAAATTACATTGATGGAAAGGGAGCTAGCGCAAACTTCCCAGGTGAGGGAGGTATTATTGTCATTGTGTCTTTCTATACAGGGAGGAAATTTCCTTGTCATTTCCACCCGTGTTGTACCCAGCCACCACAAGCTGTCAAACACAGTGGACCCCAGAAAAAGCTTTGTCAAGTTAGTTATTTCCACATATAATGGAAGTCATGCTATTTGGTTTCCTTAAAGAAAGATACATTTATGTTCAGTTCCATAGGGCAGTTGTCCAGCTGTGTCCATGAGCTGCAGCTGTGGCTCTAGTTTTCACATTTGCTCCCTCTACACCAAGGTGGCTGACTGAAGATGCCATGGGAGAGGAGAAGAGGAGGACAGTGGCACCTCAATGTACAGCCAGGAATCATTTTATTCTGCACATCTATTATGATGTTTGTCTGTTACATGAATACCTTAGCTCTAAGTGGAAACTGCCACAGGAGTGAATACATACAAATTGGATTATTCAGCAACACATAAGCAACCTGATGAATCTATGTGAGAATAGTACCAGCCTGTGTCCCATCACCACATTAACAATACCATATTTCTTGTTCAAGTTGTCCTTGTGCAAAGAAAAGTATGTCAACAATGAAGTTGTTACAGATATAATGAAATGAGAAACTAATGCAGAAATGAAAAATTCTCTACTGGTAGGTTTTTTTCCCCCTATTTGTATGTCTTGGTCTAGTCCCTTTACCCATGGACTAGCAACCCACATCATTGAGGCCCTTTTGCCATTCCCATGGCCAATAGACTCAATTGGTCCCCTCTGTCAGCTCCTGTGTTTTTGTCCACAAGATCAGAGCTGCCACAACCATCCCATAACCTATTATCAAGCTATGTAAATGCCATGTGGAATACAAAGTCTATTGTTGCTCTTCCCACAGGAAAGCACAGTGTGTAGTGGTTGATCCCCAATGTCTTTCATTATCTTTGCCTCTTCCAAGGATGTCACCAATGCCAAAGTTGAACTCATTCATTGCCTTGATATTTCCTAATGACCCATTCAAACAATCAGGGCAGGAAATATATTGATAGGGGTGTGCTTGGGCTAATATACCCAAGGCTTGTAATTCCTCTACAATGATTTTTTGTTTAGAAAAGTACTTGAGATGTTCCATTTCCCAGTCTCACCAGGCCAAGCTTTTACTGAAACATACAAAGTCTTTAACATTAATCCTAAATTATGGAGTACAGAGATGAAAACATCTCAACATCCAGAAAGGTCTGTGTCTGGGAATTGGGAAAATTTGCTTTTTATTTGCAACAGCAGGATACAACCAAATAACCCCTGAACACATGAGAGAATCCCCAGGTCTTTGCAACTTGGAGGAATTTACACCCCATCATCTGTCTTGGAGGTGTGCCAAAACTCTGTGAGCTGCAGTCTCTAGGTGGAGTAAGGATATAGATATTAAAGCCACATCATCAATGTAATAATAAAACGTTGGTACTTATTCAGGTTATGTCCAGCACAGAGGTGGCAACATCATCCCATAACCTAGAGTAGACTACGCAAATATCCTTTGAAAGAACAAAGACCTTCATTGCCCTCCAACACGAAGGCATATCATTCTTGCTTTTCCTCATTGGACCTCTGGTATTTTCATTCACCCTTTAGATCTCCTCGCTTCTAAGATATATTCTCTGTAACCTCACTTCCTCATCTTTTGAGTTTATCCCATGCAGCCAGAACCTGTGTGGCTTGAGAAAAATCAAATGCCAATCAACAGATCAGGAATGACCCCACGCTTCCATGACACTGCCTCATAGATGCTAGGAGAATGGTCCTTCAGTTCTTCTGTGAATGCTTCATTATCAGGACCAGTGCAGATTGCTGCATCAAGGGCCTGCTACACCCTAACTTCCTCAGAGTGTCTTGGAGTTCTTCCATGGACTTCCATCACAGGGTGCCGTGGGTGACCTCAACATGTTGTGCCAATCATAATTTCAGGAAGCTATCAGCCAGGACAATAAAGAGATGGCAGTGTCCTCATTTTCCTCATTTACAGCTACATATGTACATTGTTGTAATGTAGAGTAGGTTGTGACTAATGTGCTCTTCCTCATTTAACTCTAATATGAGTATATCTTTAGCACCAGTGTCCCAAATCCAAAATAGCCATTCTATTGTAATTTCCTTAGCTTTCTTCCTATACATACTCTCCAGTTTTACCAAGCAGAGTGTCATCTCTCATGGACATATGCACATGCTGGTAGGGAGAGGGTAAATTTTCAACCTCTTCTCCCACTTTTTTACCTTTTGAGTTTTGACCCACCTGTCTCTTGGCACTGGCACCTAAATTGGCTCATCCAGTCTGCTTCTTCAAAAATACCAGATTCACAAGGATCCCATTTATGAAGGTCCAGTCCAGAACAGGTATTTCAAGCTGTCGAATGTATGATACCCAGTTACCTCCCTTTCCCTGGACTAAAGACAAGAGAGGAGAGGGTCCAGGTGCATCCAGAGGAATCATCGTGGGTGAGGAGCAGGAGGAGGGTCACAGAGAGACAGGTGGCCTGGGTGAAGTGTAAAGTGTTGCCCCTAGCCAGGGTGAAGCATTACCCTCCAAGCCTCTGGAGACACAGGGAGACCCAATTACCATGAAACCAAGTCCTGAGACTCAGAAGTGAATACATTTCAAGAGAGGGACAAGGTCTTCATAGCCTGAATCTCCATCTGTCAAGTGGTCTAGTATGTTGGTGATACTTTCCATTGAGTTTTTAAGTTGTTGGATTGATTCCTTCATTATGAAGATTTCTTCAGGATCTCTATCTCCTTATGGAAAGAGTCTATCACTTCTTGAAATTTTTTTCTTTCTTTTTTTTCTGTTTCATATTTTTAGATTAAGCATCCATTCCTAATTCAATTCTAATACAGTATGTAAATTCTTGTAAAGGAAAGAATTCCATATCCTTCCTATGTAGACATTGCTACATATATATCATGATTCACGCCCTATTTCTGGAAATAAGAAGAGCATAATTTCTATTATTGAAGTTAGCTGATCACTGACTCAGTTTACTGATGGATATTTGACTGACTGGGACAATAATTTCCCTGTGATAGAATTTAATTTTGGATTGTTACTCTCTAGTGCTGCTTCTTGGACTTTGTTAACAAGCAATTAAGAATTTAGGAGCTGGTTTGAAAGTAAACCAATGGGTCAACATATTTAAAGATAGTTTTCTGTAGATTTTCCCGTATCCACAGTTAACTTTGCATATGTGAGAAATAGAGTAAAGGGAGGTGAAATTATTGGTTTTTTAGTGGAGGATCTTATGTGGAAGGCACATAAATTACCCTTGCCAGAAATAGGTTGCTAGTGAAATAGTGCCACTGAAAAATTATCACGTTAACAGACAGATGACAACAAATGAATAATCACTACACATGTCTGTCTACTTAATAGATTATTCTTCTTGATCTAGTCCTCAAAGTACAAAGATGAGTATTTAGTCATAGTTTTATTGCTAACACCAGAATAGATTAAAATAATAGTGAACTCAATGAGGAAAGTGGTAGGATTGATTTGAAATATTAATGTAATATACTTCATAGTGCTACTTCCTTACTGTAATCTTCCCTTTCTATTAACTTTTTTATTTATATATGAAAGCAGCATGCATTATAATTCATATTATACATATCGAGCACGAATTTTTCATATCTCTGGTTGTATACAAAGTTTATTCACACCAATTCATGTCTTGATACACGTACTTTGGATAATGATATCCATCACATGCCACAAGCATTTCTAAACCCAAGCCCCCACCTTTCCCCTCCAATCCCTCTGCCCTATCTAGAGTTCATCTATTCCTCCCATGCTCCCCTTCCCTACCCTATGATTTTTTCCTCCTTATATCAGAGAAAACATTCAGCATTTGTTTTTGGGGATTGGCTGACTTCACTTAGCATTATATTCTCCAACTCCATCCATTTACCTGCAAATACCATGATTTTATTCTCTTTTATTGCTGAGTAATATTCCATTGTGTATATATGCCACAGTGTTTTATCCATTCATCTACTGAAGGGCATCTACGTTGTTTTCACCATTTAGCTATTGTGAATTGGGCTCTTGTGTCCCTGTAGTGTGCTGTTTTTAAGTCCTTTGGGTATAGACCGAGGAGAGAGATAGCTGGGTCAAATGACAGTTCCATTCCCAATTTTCCAAGGAATCTCCATACCGCTTTCCATTTTGGCTGCACCAATTTGCAGTCTCACCAGTACTGTATGAGTGTACCTTTTGCCCCACATCCTCACTCACACTTGTTGTTGTTTGTATTCATAATAGCTGACATTCTGACTGGAGTGAGATGTAATCTTAGAGTAGTTTTGATTTGCATTTCTCCAGTTGCTAGAGATGATGAATATTTTTTTCATATATTTGTTGATTATATATTCTCTTTTGAGAAGTGTCTGTTCAGTTCTTTGGCCCATTATTAATGGGCTTATTTGGGTTTTTTTGGAGTTTAGGTTTTTTAAAAATATTTTTTCAGCTTTTTTTAAGTGGAAACAATATCTTTATTTTGTTTTTTATGTGGTGCTGAGAATCGAACCCAGTGCCTCACGAATGCTAGGTGAGCATGCCACAACTTGAGGTACATCCTCAGCCCTGGAGTGTAGCTTTTTGAGTTCTTCACATACCCTAGAGATTAGTGCTCTGATGTGTGAGGGGTAAAAATTTGCTCCCAGGATGTAGGCTCTCTGTTCAACTCACAAATTGTTCCTTTTGCTGAGAAGAAACTTTTTAGTTTGAATTCATCCCATTTATTGATTCTTGATTTTAATTCTTACATTATAGGAGTCTAATTAAGGAAGTTGGGGCCTCATGTACATGATGGAGATTAAGGCTTACTTTTTCTTCTATGAGATGCAGTGTCTCTGGTTTTTTTCCTAGGTCCTTAATCCATTTCAAGTTGACTTTTGTGCATGGTGAGAGATAGAAGTTTAATTTCATTTAGTTGCATATGGATTCCCTGTTTTCCCAGCACCATTTGTTGAAGAGGCTATCTTTTCTCCAATGTATGTTTTTGGCAACTTTGTCTAATATAAGATAATTGGAATTTCATGGGATAGTCTCTCTGTTCTTTTATTCCTGTACCATTGTTCTACCAGTCTGTTGTGGTGCCAATACCATGCTGTTTTTGTTACTATTGCTCTGTGATATACTTTAAGGTCTAGTATAGTGATGCCACCTTCTTCACTCTTCCTGCTAAGGATTTCTTTAGCTATTCTGAGTCTTTTATATTTCCAGATGAATTTCATGACTGCTTTTTCTATTTCTATGCAGAACGTCATTGGAATTTTGATTGGAATTGTATTAAATCTGTATAGTGCTTTTGGTAGTATGGTCATTTTGATAATATTAAATCTGCCTGTCCAAAAGCAAGGTAGAGCTTTCCATCTTCTAAGGTCTTCTTTGATTTCTTTCTTGAGGGTTCTGTAGTATTCTTTATATAGATCTTTCATCTCTTTTGTTAAGAGATGAAATATTTTTTAAGGCTATTGTAAATGAGATAGTTTTCCCCATTTCCCTTTCTGAGGATTTGTCACTGATATACAGAAAAGCATTTGATTTATGGGTGTTGATTTTATATCCTGCTATATTGCTGAATTCATTTACTGATTCTAGAATTTTCTAGTGGAATTTTTTGGGTCTTCTAGGTATAGAACCATATCATAAGCAAATAATGCTAATTTTAGTTCTTCTTTTCCTATGTTTATCCCTTTAATTTCTTTCATCTAATTGCTTTGGCCAGTGTTTCAAGAACTATGTTAAGTGGAAGTGGTAAAAGATTGCATCCCTGTCTTTTTCCAGGTTTTAGAGAGAATGCCTTCAATTTTTCTCCATTTAGAATGATGTTGGCCTGGGGCTTAACATAAATAGCCTTTATGATGTTGAGATATTTCTGTTATCCCTAATTTTTCTAGTGTTTTGAACATGAAGGGGTGATGCATTTTGTCAAATGCTTTTTCTGCATCTATCAAGGTGATCACATGATTCTAATCTTTAAGTCTATTGATGTGATGAATTACATCTATTGATTTCTGTATGGTGAACCAACCTAGCATCCCTAGGATGAATCCCCATGAGATTGTGGTGCATGACATTTTGTTCTGTTTTTGTAATCGATTTGCCAGAATTTTATTGAGAATTTTTGCATCTATGTTCATTAGAGATATTGGTCTGTAGTTTTCTTTTCTTTTTCTTCTTCTTCTTTTTTTTTTTTTTTTTTTGAAGTGTGTTTGCCAGGTTTTGGAATCAGAGTGATATTGGCCTCATACAATGAGTTTGGAAGTGCTGCCTCTTCTTCTATTTTCTGAAATAAATTGAAGAATATTGGTGATAGTCCTTCTTTAAATGTCTTGTAGAATTCGGCAGGGTATCCATCCAATCTGGGCTTTTTCTTGGATTGTAGACTTCTGATGTCCGCTTCTATCTCGTCACTTGAAATTGATCTGTTTATATTGTGTATATCATCCTGATTCAATTTGGTCAAATCATATGACTTAAAAATTTGTCGATGCCTTTGATATTTTCTATTTTATTGGAGTACAAGTTTTCAAAATAATTTCTGATTTTTTTGTATTTTTGTAGTATCTGTTGTAATATTTCTTTTTCATGCTGTTTGTTGGTAATTTAAGTTTATTCTCTCTTTCTCTTTGTTAGCATGGCTAAGGATCTGTCAATTTTATTTATTTTTTCAAAGAATCAACTTTTTGTTCTGTCAATTTTTTCAATTGTTGCTTTTCTTTCAATTTCATTGATTTCAGCTCTGATTTTAATTATTTCTTATCTCCTACTGCTTTGGATGTAGATTTCTTCATCTTTTTCTAGGGCTTTGAGATGAAATGTTAAGTCATTTATATGTTGGCTTTTTTTAAAATATTTACTTTAGAGTTGGATACAATATTTTTCTTTTTATTTATTTTTGGGTGCTGAGGATAGAACCCAGGGCCTCACACTGCTAGGCAAGTGCTCTACTAATGAGCCAAAACCCCAGCCCCCACAGGAGGAGTGGTAACATGCTACCATCAAATTGTACAGTGAATTTATTAAGTTTTCACCCATTGGTAAATTCACCATCCCACGTTGCAGGGCTTTAGCTAGAGAAGCCAAGGCTCTCCTTCTCGTGCACTACTGATCTATGCCTTTACCTTTCTTTTTCCACCATAGATCATGTCCTAGCAGCAACTCTATCTCTGGCTGTTTTTCAGCCACCTCCAACCACTCCAGCCCTGTGTCCATACACTGCTGCCTGAGAAAATCTTCAACCAGACCCATGTACTGACACTTACTCTATGTTCTTTTAGAACATCCTGTGGATTCCGCTGAAGAGCTTCCAAATTAGAGGCATACATTCCTGAAACTCCAAGTGGAAGAGGCTTTGTTCTGATTGCACTGTCTTGTGGGAAGGCCTCCGATTGCACAGAACCCAGTCAGAGCCTGGCAACACAAGTCAGAGCAAGAAGATGCTGTCCACACAGCATGGACTCAGAGGTAGGAGCAATGTCAGAGCCACTCTGTAGCCACCCTGTGTTTATGTCTCTGTTTTGTATGGTTGGATCCCAAAGAGCATCTTTGTTTTCAGCAGTGAATTGGATGACCCACTAGACAGTCACACTGAAGGTAGGACACTATAGAAGAAGGTCTGTATAACAGCTGGAGGACACTGCTGCTTTTGAACCTGGGGATGGAGTCTGAGTGGAAGGATCTTTATATTTTTCATATCTTAATGGACTTGTGTCAAGAGATCTGATGCCATGACTTGGAGTGTGCTGTGTTTGTAACCACATTTTCTAGCCTTACATGGAAAGTTGACCTTTGCCAAGAGAAGAGCTCATTCTTCCCTTATCACCTAAACATCCTGTGACTTGATGTGACATAGTGAAGAAGAAATCTCATCATCAGACAGAAAGCCAGACAAAAACCAGGGTTTTTCTGTGCTCAGAGTGTCCTTCTGTGGTCACTCTCTCAATAACCTTAGGCCTCCCTCTTGGCCTCACCTTTTCTAGGATCCACCCCTTCTCAATACTGCCGCCCTGAGGATCCCAACATATGGACCTAAAAGGACAACCACATCCAAACCTCAGAAGGGACTGCTGTGGTGGGTCTCAAACATTCACACCACCCCCAAGTCAACATGACAGTGCTGTTCTCCTTGTTTGAGTCAGTTTGAGATTGGGAGCATGACTTAGTTCTGAGGGTTGAGATGCAAGGGAAAGTCTGTTGGGGAAATCTCTGATAAAGGTATAGTCACTGGAGCCGAACCAAAAGTGAAATATGGCAGACTGAGAAAATCTTCACATCCAACCACAACTCCATTAACATGCTAGGAAAAGGAATTTCATTTTCCTTTTTTCTTTCTCTCTTCTTAAAAAAAATCATTTGTTTTTTTAGCTATACATGGCAGTAGAACCTATTTGATGTATTTGTACAAACACAGACTATATTGAATTTTAATCCCAGTCTTGTGGATGTACATGATGCTGAGATTCACTGTGGAATATTCACACATGTACAAGGAAAGTTATGTCAGATTTATTTCACTGTCTTTCCTATTCCTATCCCCTCTCCCTGTCTTTTATTTTCCTTTGTCTAATCCACTGAACTTTCATGGCCCACCCCCACCTACCCATTGCATGTTAGCATCCACATGTTAGAATATTCAATCTCTGGTTTTTGGGGATTGGCTTATTTCAGTTAATATGATAGTCTCCATATCCATTCATTTACCAGCACATGTTATAAAGTCATTCTTCTTTGTGCTGAGTAATATTCCATTGTATATATAACACATTTTCTTTATCCATTCATCTGTTGACGGGTACCTAGGTTGGTTCCATAGCTTAGCTATTGTGAATTGGGCTTCTGTGAACATTGATGTGGCTATGTCACTGTAGTAGATTGATTTTATCCTGTGGATATATACCAAGGAGTGGGATAACTGGGTCAAATGGTGTTTCCATTCCTAGTTTTTAAAGAAATCTTCAATTGGTCCAGTGTAGTTGCATCAATTTGCAGTCCCATCAGCAATGTATGAGTGTACCCTTTCCCCCATTTCCTCGCCAACATTTATTGTCACTTGTATTCATACAAACACACACACACACCCACACAAACACACACATTTGGGAATTATATATATTATATAAAACATATCTGAGAATATTGATACATAAGATTATCTGCTCCCAAGTTTTAAAATGTATTTATCTTGTTTGTATCCACTCACTTCTAGAAATGTATCTGGAATGATGGGTGAGCTAAGATTTGTGTGAACCTCTTATGAGTTGTGCATCCGAAAGCAAGATGAGGTGGTACTCAGAGGCCTACACAGTTTGCCAAGAAAACTGTAAATATGGTTGACTGATTCACTCTACATTGAGTCATCAAAAGAAGAGTGACATCATATGCAAACATTTATACACTGATGCTCACACATATTTCATCCAAGATCCTTTCATGTCCTAAAACGCAAACCAAGAAAGGTACGGAGGATTGGAATTTTATCCAAATATAATCATTAGGGTGGCATTAAAGGGTTATTTAAAGGAAGTAAAACAGATTTTGAAATGACGTTTAAAGAAAGTAATTAATTTGGCAGAGAATGAACAAGTCAACATTCATCAAATTAAGGAAAATTTGAGTTTCAAGTGAGTAAACTGTTAGAGGGTTCAATTAGCTAGAACAATAATATTGGACTAGTCCTATCACAGATTTCATTTGATGAAATAAAATTTTGGTTAGCTTTACTTTAGAGAGAAACCTGCCACAGCCTTGAATCTGTGCTAATCTAACGATGCTTGCAGGTCCAATGGCCCCATCCCTCTCGGCCAGACACCCTGTGACTCAGCACACTAACCAATTCTCATTGCTTAGGACTCAGGGGACAAAGTGAAATTCTGCCACCCACTTAAGTCCCAGGCTGCAACTCCAAAAAGGAATCCACAGTTAGGACGTCATTTTATTTTATTTCATTTTTGTTTCTACTTCAGATTCAGAGACTTTATTTTTAGAGCAGTCTTAGGATTACTGAGCAATGGAAGAGAAAGTACAAAGAGTTTGCACACATTTTACTCTTACCCACACAGAATTTTTTTGATAATTAACATCATGTAATTGTGTGGTACATTCATTAGTAACTGACAAATCAATATCAATACTCTATTATTAGCCAAAATTTATAGTTAATTTTAGAGTTTGTGTCTAGTTTTATTTGGCTATACACATTTGAAAAAGTATACAACCTATGTCTATCATTACAGTAATAACCAGAATAGTTTCGCAGCCCCCCAAAATACTCTGTGCTCCACCTATTTATTCTTCCCTCTGTGAAACCCCCTGGCAACCACTGACCTTTTTACTGTCTAATTTTGCCTTTTGCAGAATGTCATACAGTTGAAATCATGTGGTATGTAGCCTTTTCATACTGGACTCTTTACCAGGGCTGTATGCTTTTGAATTTCCTCCATGTCATGTCATTTCATGGTGTGCATGGTTTATTTCTTTTCTTTCCTGAATATATTATGTCCCGTGTGTGCCACGATTTGTTTATCTATTCGCTTTTTGAAAGGTGTTTGGTGGCTTCCAAGTTTGGGCAATTTTGAATACAGCTGCTTTAAACATCAGAAGCAAGTTTTTTGTGTAACTGTGAGTTTTCAACTCATTTGAGTAAATACCAACGGGTGTGATTGCTAAGACATATGGTAAGACTTTAACTTTGCAAGAAGCTGCCAGTATCTTTAAATGTGGCTGCACCATTTTGTATTTCACCAGTCATGAATCAGAGTTCCCTTTGCTCCACACCCTGTCTCGTGTTGTCCAAGTTCTGGATTTTAGCCTTCCTAATAATATCATTGCTGTTTTAATTTGCAATTCCCTAGTGATATGCAATGTTCAGTGTACTTTCATATGTTCATGTGCCATCTGTATACCTTCTTTGGTGAGGTGTCTGTTTCCATATTTTGTCTATTTTTAGTTTTTTGTTATTGTTGAGTTTTAAGTTTTTTTTTTTATATTTTGAAATGAGTACTTTTTAGATAGGTATTTCGTAAAATCATCTTTCAGTCTATGGCTTGTCTTTGAATCCTCTTAAGAGCTGTATTTTTCAGAGAAATATTTAATTTTAATAAATTTTTAGACTTTAATTTTAATAAAGTCTAACGTTAATTTTGTCTTCCCTGTAAAGTGCTGTGATGTATAAAAAAATCATCTCCAAATTCAAGATCACTGAGATTTTTTCCCTATGTCATCACCTAGGAGATTAGAAATTTTTTTTTTATTTTGTATTTGGGTTTATGATCCACTTTGAGTTATTTAAAAGTGTTTAAGGTCTATGTCTAGATTCTCCCTCCCCCCCTAACTGTTTCTGGAGTTTCTATTCTACTCTATTATTGTTTTTCATTCCTATGCCATATCTTCTTTAATATAGCCTCACGGTAAATCTTGAAGTTGGGTCATGTCAGTGCTCTAATCATTTAGGACATCATTTTAGAAGTGAGCCAAGCTGGGCACCTTATGTGTCCTGTGAAACATCAAGAAAATCTCCTTTTTTTCCAACTCAAAGAAAGAAATAAAATACTTGGAACTTAATTGTGCATAAAACACAGCCCAGTAACTGAAGTGGTAATTCAAAGGAGCAGCTTTGCAATGACTATTCATCATTGCTCATCATGAAGTAACATGCTTAGCAAGGTGTATGAACACTGAGTGTGTTTATTAGTTCATTTACTGATGAAATGAGACTGTCATTGCATTAAATTATCTAAGAGCATATAAGCCATTCAAAGCTATAAACATGGTACTTGTTGTGGTCATGCCAAAGAATGATTTGGGGGCTACCAGATCATGCCCTAGGTAACATATTTCAAAAGGGCTTAAACCCAGGGGACTACCTAGACACTTTCAGGTAATATGGCTACCAACTCTAACAGGCATTTAAAACTTTCTGAGATAACAACCACAAAGCCTAATCTTAGCCTTGGTCCTGGTGTGCTGTGTAAATCAAATAGACCCGTAGAGTGGTGGCATTTCTTTCTCACAAAGGGATGATAAACATCATAAAATGACTTTGACAGGATATGATTATATGAAGTATTTAAACAAACTCCGGAAAGTATGTAGACACACACTTACCACCCACCTGTATTTGGCATTACTAAGTGCCCTCCTAAATGGCCAAAGACACCAGTTGTCCTCAGTTCTGTCCTTGTGGGGAATGATGCCAGATTTTGGATGTATTGTGTGTTATTTACGGGATGCATTGTAGTAAACCTGCGAATGTTTCCATGGGGAAATGTCAAAGAATGATTCTTGCCGTGGCACTCGGCTCTCTCAGACACTACCAGAGAAACCATGAATGAGCTCTGCTCTTTGACTTTGATGTCCGACAAATGGTTGAAGAGGGAGAACTGTGTCATGAGTTCCTTGTCCAGCGGGTCCTGTAGCCAGATGGAACCACTGTATGTTCGGCTCACTGTCAGGTCTGGTTGCATTGCAGAATTCAGGAGCAGGAAGTTACATGGTTAAAAAATATATATATGTGTATATATATATATATATATATATATATACACTGATCTGTCACTGAAAAACTACGATACCTCCATTACCTTTTTACAGCTGTCTTCTCTAACTGCAGGACCACCCTGAGAAAGCAAAGTGGCCACAACAGGGTGGTTCTTAATGACCAACACCTGGAAACTCTCGCCCTCCATTCAGTCCATTCTTTCAATGCTGCCAGACTAAATCCTTCACCTTCTGAGATCTTTGCATGCTTGATTTGGAAAACAAATATTTCTGGCACTCAGGAAAGTAGCTCAGGTATTGTTGTTCATGTGATTTTAACTGGCAAAGAAGAGCTAAAAAAAATAGATGTTTTGCATTCCAGTTCAGAGCAAAAATACCATCTGTTCATTTTAAATGGCAAGAGGTGACACAGCTTGGTGAATAGGTAGCGCCGTTTAAATGAAGGTGCCTGGTTTCAACACATTTTTTGTGGAATTCTGTGCACTTTCTGGATCTTAAGGAGAACATGATGTGTCCTCAGAGCAAATGGTTCAGGAGACCTCATGAATCGCTTCATGTCTCAGTAGCCAATTCACTGGATCATTGCATATGTCACCGAGAGGAAAACAATACTCCATATGGGGACAAAAAGCAACTCAGATTCTATGTGGAAAGCAGCTCAGAACAGTCTCCTTTCTGTCTGAAAACAATTGAAAAAAATAAAAACAATCTTTACAAAAGCATGAGAAATTGGACTCGGTCATCTGTTAGGGAGCACCAATTTTTTTCTAAGCCAAATATTAAGGAGAAATGCTTTCATATTATTTTTTGTGATGAAGTAATCTCATTTATTAGGAAATAACAGAATAATCCTCAGTCCCATACCTCCCACCCATATCAGTCCGTCAATGTGACATCTCAAATTGAAACCAAACCATGTTAAACAATTTTTGGGGGGGGCCTGACCGAAATGTTTAAAGTATGGTATTTTTTAAAATGTTACAATTCTAGGCTATATTGTATTAGCCTCTATTGTTTTTCCATTTTCATAATTTGTAACAATGCCAGCAGGAAATCTATAACCCTGACTGTTACCACCTCTTATTCAGATGCTCTAAGATTGCAAAATCACAGAGAAAACGTACAAATGAGATGAAATAATGGTGCAAGATCTAATGTCTCCTTGTGGTGTATTTCTTTCAAGCTTGGAGCTACTGTGCCAAGACAAAGGCCATTCAAGTCTCTGTGTTTGTAACAGAACCACATTGAGTTCTATACCTTAGGAACCATGTTCTTGTTTATGGTCTCCCCAGGCAAGAAGTGGGACTGCAGAATGATCCCATGTCTGCAAAGAGTTGGGAACTGACGTTTCCATGGAGACTTCAAGAATTATATGCCCAAGTCTACCAAGCCCTCACCTACTGAAACTTAAGTTTTGGTTACTCTTGATAGACTCTCTGAGATCATGTGAAGCAAAGAAATGAAAAATATTTCCTAGAATTAGGTAGCACAGATGTGGAGAATGCTTGATAATAAAAGTACGTACAGGGCAGGGGATGTAGCTCAGTGACAGAGTGCTTGCCTACCTTGCACGAGGACTTGGGTTCTATCTCCTGCCCTGAAAAAAAAAAAAAGCATATACATATTACACGTTTCGCAGTTGAAGAATGGGCACAGTTGAAGAATGAAGTTGGGGAGGGCAGGGGTGAATGATTGACCCTGATCATACTTCAATCTACTCTTTGAAAATCTATTTTTAATTTCTTAGTCTAGTATAAGCATTACATTCTATTTTATAGGGCTGGGAACTGAAACCTGGGCCTTGTGCAAGGCAGGCAGGTGCTACCACTGAGTTGCACCCCAGGGCATTAACAGTCTCCTTGTTTCCCTTTCTGCAGCACCAGATATATTGTTCAAGAACAGATATGCCTAAGACACTGCAGGTGAAAGCCACATACTAGCATAGGAGGTGTATCATCACAAGGAATATAGGGATAGTAGCAGCTACCAAACAATTCTTTTCTATATCATTAGTTTCCTGAGATCCTTGATCAAAAGTAAACAAGGTGGTCAGACAATTTGGCAAGGTAATGTATTCATTTAGAGAATGACAATACAAAATTCCCTTTCCTCCCCAAATGTGCAGAGACTAGGCAATGGCATTTTCACTTGGTGCTCATGAAGCAGGATGACAGCCTGTACTGAAGGTATCATCATCCTGAACCATGTTCACTCCATTTATGAGCACTCGCCATCCATGCACTGAGGGATTATATGGGGTACCTTTCCTATCCTCTACTATCCCCCCTTCCCTCCCCTCCCATCTTCTCTAACCCATCTAATGTAATTCATTTCTCTTGTTTTTTTCCCTTTCCCCTCACTTCCTCCTGTATTGTAATTTTGTATAACAATGAGGGTCTCCTTCCATTTCCATGCAATTTCCCTTCTCTCTCCCTTTCCCTCCCGCCTCTCATCCCTATTTAATGGTGATTTTCTTCTTATGCCCTTCCTTCCTGTTGTGTTCTTTGATGACGTCCTTTTATCAAAGAAGACATTTGGCATATATATCTGGCTTGTTTAGTTCTTGATGTCAGATGGAGAGACATTTCTCTTTCATAGCAGTCAGCCACTGCAGGGCTTGGGTGGTCTCCATATGGAACAAGTCTCCACCTTGAATCCTTTGTTACTTTGGGGAAGTTTGAGTTCCCTGATGGGCCAGTCCAGGTGGTGAGTTCATTCCTATGGCAAAGGAGGTGGGGCCTGCAAATGAGAAGGAGTAGAAAAATCAGAGTAAGACTCTTCCAGGAAAAAGAACATTGGTTCATATTATTCTCTGTTGGGTGCTTCCATCTTGCCCTCTGACATAGCTAGCTGCTCAGGTATATTTATTCATTGTTCAAAGCTAGTTGAGGGCAAGTATCAAAAAAATTCAAGAAACCTTTGCCTAATTAAAAATGGTTAGCTGAGTTAAGATCCTTCAAGGAAATGATGAGAGGAACAGAAACCAAGGTCGGCATCTTATTAAACTCTTGTTTCTTTCAGACCTTTAAAAAAATTGAATTTGATATTTTTCAGTAATTTGAGGGGAATTGAACTTCACTGAACTTCCTTTAAATGAAGGGACAGGGTGAGTGCTGAAGATGAAATCAGAAATGGAAGGCACAGGGTTAGTGTTTAAGAGGAAATCAGATGTTTTGAAATATCTGACGCCTAATGGAGCTATGGTTTGAATAACATTCACAATAATAAATTTAAATGTATCCTCAGAGAAGTCATTGGATTTGGAAACAAAGTGTTGATATAGTTTTTTGCTAAGCTCAAATAGGACTCGATTACTGCATTTTGAATATTATTACAATTTGTTAGTTCCTTTTAAAATGTACTTTTCATACTAATTTTAAATAGTCGTTGAAAATATCTCTTCTTTGCATTTTTTGCTCTATATTTATTCCATGATTAATTTCAACAAGTTATTTCATTGTCACGGTCCTACAAGATAGTTGGCACACATGGTTACCCAATGTTGGTAGCATATTTTGAATGCCTAATTACAAACTCTTCATAAAGCAGTTTATAAACCTCTTTTCAGCAAGTCCATGTTGTTAAGTTTGTCGAGTATACAGGTTAATCATTATGGATTTGGAATCAGATTTGAAATCACCTCTGCTCTTTCTTACCACTGAGTGTCTTTGGAAGAAAAGTAATGAAGCTTCCCTCAGTAAAGCTCATTTTATGAACCTTTAAATGGAATTCATAATATCTAGTTCAGAGAATTGTGAAATTGACATGAAATGATGTGATCTTTTGCACAGAGTGTATGACATTATAAAGGCTCAATGTTATAGAAAAAATATTTCAAAGCAAAATATTTTATGCTATAATTGGTACACATTGCTCTTGAGAGAACAAAGAACTGGACATTACCATTGGGGGAACAATCAATCCTACTTAAGTACTCTGATTGAAAATGAAAACTGTTGGAGAGTGGATGTAAAAGAGCAGCGTCCTTATTCCCTTGGTGCTGCAGTGCTCTACTTTCAACCTGTGATGGGCTGAGTTCTCTGCTGCTTGGTCCTGACGCTGAATACTGATCCTCTCCAAGGACAACTGCTATATTTGACAACAAACACCCCACCTGAGGATCAGAAGGCCAACCCAATGTGACTACTCATGTCCCAAATGTTAGAAAGGTCTTCCTCCAGTTGAAATTAAATGGAATGTTTTTGAGAAATAGAAAGCTGCTCTGCTCCAGGATCTTCAATATAGAGAACGTGAAGCAAAGCAAAGCATAGTGTACAGAGTCATGGAAACGGGCACCTCAGGCTTCTCATTAGGGCACGCATTATGGAACAGTTTCATGGTCAAAGTCATGGTCCTATCAAACTCTTGACAACTTACATAACTTCATTGCTGCCCTGTTTCTGGACCGGTCACATTTCCTCCTGTAAAGCCCAATTCTACTTTCATTCATTCTTACATTAGTTCGAATCCACAGTTACTTACTCTTTATACTAATTTTAGATGATTTTATTCTGCAGGATTTTTAAACTTTAGAAATGTCATTAGACTGTTAAGTGAATTCCGATAGGCCCTTTCTAAATGATCTAACAAATCTTGTTGACCAACCTTGTTGAGCAAACAGCTTTTAAAGATTTTAAATGCCATCAATGAGGGAGAGAGATCTATATTATAATAGTTGAAATATTCATATACACATGTGAAATATTGAAGTCAGTGTATTTGCAAATGAATGCAAAACTTTTCTTCCTAGTGGGGGAGACAAGACGACTGAAATTGCCTGGACAAACTTTGTTTCCTGCCTCTCCATGAGAGTTATTTGGAATGTCTAGGAGGAGTCACAGACTTTTCACATTTTGCCACATGTACTTTATCTTGCCTGTTTCCCTAATTCAACCTTTCTGAACAGTTTGAGATTAGTATTTGTGTCTCACACCCCTGGACACTTAATGCCTTTACTCTGCTGTGAATTGTCCAGGATAGCACATTCTCTCCCATAACCCTGAAAAATTCCTACATTCAGGAAAGTAAAAATGACACAATACATTCCTCCAGTCTACAGTCCAATTTGTTAGTTGTCCTGTTGTCATCCTCCATGCTTGATTTAAGTCCAGGCTAACACAGTTCATACACTTATCACATCTCTTTAGTCTCCTTTATAGTTCCAAAAAATTTTCAAATTTGCCTACTTCTAAAATTTAGAGACAAAGACTGTGGCATTTCTGGTGTGTGTGTGTGTGTGTGTGTGTGTGTGTGTGTGTGTGCGTGTGTGTGCATATACACACATATGCTGCTTCATTGATGATTGAGTCTTCAGCTATTATGTCAAAAGCCAACATTTGCAAAGCACATTTTACCTCCAAAGTAACATTGGGAAGAAATAGCAAGCAGAAATCAAACCCCAAATATGTGGCACCAGGCCTACAATATAGAAATAGCTGTGGAGGTGTCTGCCATGCTTACCAAATTGAGTCAGTCTAAGAACTTGGCAGGCAGGAGGTAACTAGAACATGACAGCCTTCGAAGGAGGGGTCGTATCCATGGGCTCTTCACTGGCAGCCTAGGAGGTTGCTGGTTCAGAGGCCTTCTGTGCCAGGGTGGAGGCCGGTGAGTGGACCTTCACTGGCAGCATGGTAACCATGGGGGCATTGGGAAGAGAGGCTCTTTGCTGTCTAGCAGGGTTCCCTGATGCAGGCTGAGGGGTGGGTGGTGGGACAATGGAATGGGACAGATTGGGGTTGGGTTGGGAGAACTGAAGGGTTGGGAGGCCGGGGAAGACTGGTCCCTTTGCTGGCTGCCTGTGCTGCCTACGGCCATGGACACTGCGGTGTGGGCCAGAGCTGTCACTGGACGAAGAAGATGGGAAAATGACCACCATGGAAGGGGGGGTAGTGTCCATGGCCATGTCCTCAGGCAGCACAGCAGGATGCTGGGAAAGGTGAGCCGATGACATGGCTGTGAGGGTTGGAGGGACGGAGTGCTGGCCCTGGGTATTGGGGTTGCGGGTGGAAGGGACAGGAGTGGGTCTTGGGAAAGAATGAGGAGGAGGAGGAAGAGGAGCAGCAGGAGGAGCAGCCAAAGGAGAGGGAACATGAGGAGGAGGAGCAGGAAAAAAAGTAGGAGGAGGAGGAATGGGAGGAGGAGGAAGAGGAAATGGAGAAGAAGAAGGAGGAAAAGATGGAAAAAGAGGAGGAGAAGGAAGAGGAAAAGAAGGAGGAGGAAGAAAAGGAGAAGGAGGAAGAGAAGGAGGAGGAGGAGGAAGATGATGAGGAGGAGGATGACGAGGAGGAGGAGGAAGAGGAAGAGGAAAAAGAGGAGATGGAGGAGGAAGAGGAAATGGAGGAGGATTAGGAGAAAAAGGAGGCAGAGGAAAAGCAGGAGGTAGATGAGGAGGAGGAGGAAAAGAAGAAGGAAGGGGAGGAGGTGGTTGTGGTGGAGGAGGTGGAGGAGGTGGAGGAGGAGGAGGAAAAAGTGAAGGAAGAGGAGAAGGAAGAGGAGGAAGAAAAGAAGAAGGAAGGGGAGGAGGTGGTTGTGGGAAGAGGGGGATGTGGAGGAGGAGGAATTCGAGGAGGAGGAAGATCAAAAGGAGGAGGAGGATCAATACACATGGTGGTTGGGGATTCCGTTCTGGAGGAGGTAGGATTGGAGGGGAAAGAGACCTGGGTAAGAGTTGTGGGAAGGTGAAACACATGAGGGGTAACTCCAACATGGGGACTGGGGCTGAAGGGAGAAGGAGATTTCCTGGGAAGAGGCAGAGGAATATTAGATGAGGGGGGAGGTGGAGGTATGGATAGGTTCAGGGGCCCAGCAGGCTGGAATTCCATCTGTCTGCTGGCAAGGTTGGTTGGGATGGGGGAGGGGTCAGTGGGTGGGGGGAGGGGGCCTGCATTCCAGGGAGGGCCTGCAGGTGGGGAGGATGAATGGACAGTGGTGGTGCAGTCCTCCAGAGTCTCTCTTCTGCCCTGGGCGACCTCTGCCTCAGGCTCCAGGTTGTTACTTTTGGCACTCTGAACCATCCTCAGGGTGCCTTTTGTACATAAAAGTGGCCGCTTTGCAGGTGGGGCCAGCCCATCCTGATGCCAGGAAATCAGTGATGGCAGGGCCACTGGCATGAGCCTTTTTCTTTTATTTGGCCTCCTGGAGGCAGCAGTTAGTGAGGGCCAACTCTGGGATAGAACACAGGTCGGCTTTGTGCCCTGCTCTCCCTGGATGTCAACTTGGGAGGCTGGAGAGACAGGCAGATCCAGTTCACCTACATGCTCCTGGGCCCACTTGTGGAGCATTGAGTGGCCCTGGGCTTGAAGCAGGAGGAACACTCCCTGAGCAGGTCCCTGGGAGCTACAGGTGGCGGGGCTCCCATAAGACAGCTTCCTGAGAGACACCTGGGCCCTGTCTGGAACACTCTTTCCCTCCAGGGCACTGAGGTCTCCCCGAGTGTCCTCTTCCTCCTCCTCCTCCTCCTCCTCCTCCTCCTCCTCCTCCTCCACCTCCTCCTCCTCCTTCTCTTCCTTCTTCTCGTCCTTCTCCTCCTTCAGCTTCTCCTTCCCCTCCTACTCCTCCTCCTTCTCCTCCTCCTCCTCCTTCTCCTTCTCCTGCTCCTCCTCCTGGTGGATCTTTCTTTTTTCTTGCTGTTCCTGGGCCCTGAGCTCAGCTTCCTTAGACGCACCAACAGGGCAGCGAGCAGGTATCATGGGCCCCACAGCTTGGTGGATGAGCTGAGGAACTGAAGGCAGGAGGAGTGGCCTGCGCCCAGGAGAAGGGACCCTTACTGCTGTCAAGGGTCCCAGCATGCGCGAGTTCTACTGCGATAGCACTGGCTTTTTGGGGAACGGCCCCCAGGCCACCTGCAGCAGGATCCCCCGACAGGGGAGCAGGCCTCTGTCCCTGCCTGAAACAGGAGGCCCAGAGGTCTGGGATCCTGGAGGAAACACCTGCTGGCAGGGCTGAGGGGAGAGGCAGGTGCAGGGGGGTGGTCCCTGTGAGGAGAGGGAGTCTCCCAGGCGAGGCGGATAGGAGTCTGAGGGTCCAAGAAGGGCCTGCGGAGCGGCCTGCGACCGCACTTGGTCAGAAGACTGCCCATGGAGGGCACCTGGGGCTCGTCACTAGGCAGAAGTCCCACACTAGTCCAACGCTAATCAGCACAGAGCAGCTTGGCTGAGAAGCCAGCTCCTCCTTCGACCAAAGGCTGAACTGGCGTTTAGCCTTTGTGGTGTGTGGCTGCAACGCATGACGCACAAAGGAATTGAGCCAAGATGGTTGGTCAAAGGAAGGCTCCAGGGTGAAGTGACCCCCACCCCCACTTGGTCTGAGCTCAGGCTCCTCCTGACTCTGTGCTGCTTCTACTCCCACACCCACCACACACAGTTATTCTCACCCTCCAGAGGGTCATTCGGAGGCTGCTTTCTTTTGGGTTACTTAGGCAGTCATTCTACTTGGCTCCAAAAATATCCCCACGGTTCTACTGGACATGACTGTAGCCATCCAGAGTCAAACCACCATCAGTTGCCTTCAGAAAAGTACAGCTATAGTTCCCACCATACTATCAATTTGGAAAACCATTACAGTTGTCCCTGGAACTGTCCCACAGGATCCTTGAGCCAGTAATGGTGCCTGACTCTGATATTACTTCAGGTAAAATATGTATATTTTGTTTGGGAGCAGTTCCCTCTTATCCTGAACAAAGCATAAACACATCCTTTTCTCTCCACCACATTGAAGGTGTGCAGTGTTCTTCCTGTTGCCTACCATTGCATTTTCCAGAGATCTCAGTCCATGTTTGACTGACTGCATTGCTTTGGGGCTAAGGTGATGCAGAACATTTCATGTCTCAGAGGTGTCAGTCCATGGGCAGCCAACTCCATTGCCTTGGGCCAGGAGTGGAGCAAAAAATTGGGGCACAAGGACATTTTGAAGGACAGCTGCTTACCTCATGGCAACCACAAAGCAGAGAGTAAGAAGGAGCAAATGGCAAAATGTTATCTCCAAGGGCATGCTACTAGTGGCCTCCATCTTCCAGCCATGCCCCACCTAACCACAGTTATAACCCAGTACAGTGGTCCTTTCTAATTATTAATCCACCCAAAGGATTTATTGATTGATTAGGTCACCATGCTCATAATCACATCATTCACCTCTGAACATTCCTCCATTAACTCCAATGAGTTTTTCAGGCGCACCTCATCTCCAAACCACCACATGCTATGCCATAAAAAAGGTTATGTCCATCTCATTGTGAAGAATACACTCAGTCCATCTTAAAGAGTCCTCCTAATCTCAACAGTTTTGGCAACAGGTTGCAGTCAGCCAGGGTCAGCTTGCTGCTATGCAGAAATGGCACCTAGGAGATGCCTTGATTTTCAGAACTGGTCTTCTGGAAGGAGAGATGCCAAGTCATTGTCTAAAACTTTCAGAACTTTTAGGAACCCCTTCTCAAGAGATGATCACTGAAGTGCTGAGTTTTAATTCTGAAGGAAACTTGGCAAATATGACCAGCCCAGCTGTGTTACACTCAGAGTTCCAAGCTGCCAGGTTTGGGTACTTGGAAGGGCACGGCACAGTCTCCAGAAATTGCTCAGTCTCATAGGTATGCATGTGCACTCCTGTGCCATACAACCCGAATGGGAGCAGTCCTTCTAGGCACAGCTTTTGCACTTGGTTGGTTGGTGTCAGAGGTGGTGATGTGGAAGGTGAGACTCCCTTTAGCCAGAGCATTGTTGTCTGGAAAAAGGAGAGGCTTGGCCCCACCGATGCCAGTTCTAACATTCCAACATGGTTATTCTACAGGTGTGGTTGTGTTAGGGACCAAATATTCACAATTGCTGAAGGAGATAGAAGGGGCTGTGGCGAGGGCCAGGGAAATTCTGTCCTCCAAAGCCAGAGCTGTCTGCCCCTTAATCACCACACAAGCCCAATTAGACCATCTCCCTGAAGACTGGACCTCTCCTCCTGATCAGAGCACGCCACACTCAGCTTCTTCAGCTCTGTCTAAACTCAGACATTTTCTGGAAAAGGAAGTCATATTTAGAAACTTGTTATCTTTCCCACATACATAATACATTTAACATTGTGGCATGGACAGGAAATTCAATTGTCTCATCAATGTATCCTACAGACAACACAGACAAAAAAGCACTAAAGTACTTGCACTACTTATTTTTGTGTAATTTTAAAGCAAGGCTGGAGTTTTTTCTCAGTGGTGGAGCACTTGCCTAGCACATGTGAGGCCCTGGGTTCGATCCTCAGCACCACATAAAAATAAATAAATAAAATAAGGGTATTGTGTCCAACTACAACTAAAAAATAAAAATAAATAAAATTTAAAGCAATCAATTTGGTTATTATGGGACCTGTTCAATCAGGGATTCCTCAATTGTCTGCTTTGCCAAAATCCTGGTACGATTTAGTTGTAGATATTAAAGATTGTTGTTGTTTTTTTTTTTTCGATTCCAATTCATCCTGAGGATAGTCCATGTTTTGCATTTACTATCCTTGCACTGAATCATGACGGTCCTGATCAGAGATATGAATGGAGACTACTCCCTCAAGGGATGGCTAAGAGCTGAGATATGTGTAAAATTGATGTTAAGCAATCCTGAACTACAAATATTTCACTATATGGATGATGTGTTATTAGCACATAAAGATAAAAACACATTGCTAGAATAATATGCCACACTTAGAAATTTATTAAAAATTATACTCTAGAGATAGCAATAGATAAAGTACAATTAAATTTTCCAATTAATTTTTTAGGAGTTGTATTATCCTCAACCATGATCCATCCACCAAAAGTTTAAATATGAGTAGATCAACTCAAATCACTAAACGACTTTCAAAGTTTATTAGGAGGAAAAAATGGATCCAAATTTTTTTTATTCACATGATTTTAATGGTTTAATATAAATTGGGTAAACAGCTGTTGAGGATTGTTTTAATATGTGAACATATAAGGAGGTTAACAGATCTGTTTGTTTACTTTCACCTTTCCTTTTCATTATATTTAATAATTCTGTTCAGGATAATGTAAATTGTTCAGAAAATTGTTTTCTTAGTACCTCTTGGAATGTTAAATAATTTTTTTAGCATCATTGCCAGAATTCTTATCTTCATCCCAGTGCTGGTGAAGACAAAGATAAAACCAAACTACAGCTTCTTCGATAGTTATCACAACAAACTGTATAAACTGATACATCAATGAATAATAACTCAACAAGTAATGCTCAATCAAGGAGTCAATTTACTTTGGGAGGAAATTGACATATTGATAGATTCCTCTGCTTTGAACTGCTTTCAGAACTTGCCTGGACTATGTATCACTTGTATACATTGTGAACTATCTGTTGGTACAGTGAATTGTGGTAGTGCTGGTGTATCTTTGCTGATGGTGTCACTGGTGATACAATTTTTCCAAAGGAGCCATCAATTATCTTGGTGTCGTGGCATTTCTGTATCCTCCTCCCTTCTGCTAGTGATGGTCTAAAATTTGGGGGCCAACAGAGGTTAGGCAAAGAACCTCACCCCCCCCATTGGCACCAAGGCCAAATTTGGGGGCCAACAGAGGTGAGGTAAAGAACCTCACCCCCACACACACTGGTGCAAAGGCCTATTCACAAGTATGGCTGTATGCTGGACCAGTAGTCAGTGATGGGTATGATCCAATTTCAGTGGTACCAACCTAAGACAGGAGGCTGATGCCTAGAAGTCAGGTCATCCGATGACGGGTAAGGACCATATGTTGCATTGGATAACCTAAGAGGCACAGTCCCTAAGCCACATTGCTTGTTGTTTAATTAAACAGAAGGGGGGAGATGCTGAGAGCCATAGCCATGTAGGAATGAAGCATGGCATTTTTGGTTGAAAGGTGATGCCAGCAAGCCATTAAGATGATAATGATTATGTTAAGATGTGCATTCAACTGGAGATTAGACCCCAGCTGTCCGCCTCAGCCTGCTACTTTGGAGCTCTCAAGGGACTCCTGGAGATTTCCCATTGGTTGGGGAAGTGACGTAGGAGGAATTTCCAGAGGAGGGATTTCCTGTTGGGGTGGTGTCCCTGGGAAAAGGCCGTGTTTGTGGCATTGGCGGGAGTTTTGGAAATAAAGTTTGTTCCTGCTTGAGTGGCTCCTGATTTTGTGCCCAGCCAGACTGAAGCAGATGGAACTCGCCCATCCAGGAAAGGGGCCCCTGCCTCGTGGGTGTCTGAGGGAGCTCATACACCACCATAGCCAGGGTCCCGCTGTCTGGCTTCAGCAAAATAAACAGAGGGTGAGGAGCAACTTGTGTACATTGATACAGCAGGAGTGGGAGCCATTTACTCTAGGACAGGAGGGGTATATATACATTCCACACAGCCTATCTTAATTAACATAAACTAGATACAGTAGTCAACCAATAAGGAATCTCCACACTTAATGGCTCACTGGCGCCACCTCACAAACCACTCCCCCGGGCAAAATGCCAGACACCATCTTGACTTGTTACAGACCCTAACATTTCCCCCCTTTTGTTTAATTTAAAGAACAACCATAGTGGTTTTTACACAAACACCATAAATAATCTGCTACAAGCAGAAGGGGAGGATACAAAATGCCACAATACCAAGAAAATTGATGGCTCCATGCAAGAAGCCCTTGGAAAAATTATACCAGCAATGACACCGTTAGCAAAGATACTGAGTTACAATTTGTTGTAGATTAGAGTTTGTTGTCTCAGTCCAGGTAAAGCAGTGTCTCAATAGATTAACTCAAGTCCAGGTAAATCACAGTCCAGGTAAGTTCACAGTCCAGGTAAGTTCTGCAGGCAGCTATCTTAAATCACAGTCCAGGTAAGTTCTGTAGGCAGCTAGCTTAAGCTGTAGCAGCAGAAACAGCAACAGCTCTGAAGTCTTGTCTGCTTCTCAGCAACACTGGAAATTCTTTCACCCTTGTTTTCACTGGCACTGGGACAAAGGCAGGAACTCTGGTAATGCTGGCTAAAGAAAATCCTATTGCATTCCACTAAGAAAACAACCTTCTGAACAATTTAGTACATTATCTCAATTTGTTTTACATTTAAAATAAGCCTTAATGGTGCTCATTACTCATTAGTTTCCAGGTGTGGGAGAACCATAGTAGTTACTGGCCTTGAAATGATCAAACTTCAGGGACACGGGCAGTTTTCTACCTCCAGCGTCCTGGGCAGCCCCAGGACGAGTCCGGGGAGTGTTCCGGACTCAAACAGCCACTGGGCACAGGGAGCAAGAGCCTGCGAGATTGTGTCTCTGGGTCATTTCTGGATGTGGGCTCTCCCAGTGGTGTCCAGCTCCCAGGCAGGGGGCAGGGAAGAGCTGGCTGCCAACGCTTGGAAAGTCCTTGCTGCGCCATGACCAGCTGGCACACGTGGCAGCCGCTGCGCCAATTCCCGCACCCTCCGGTAATGAAAAGCATTCAGTAATAGCCTTTTGCTGCAACTTTTTTCCTGATAATCCTTCCTCCTCTGAACTTTCTTCTTTCTGACTAGAGTTCCTGGGCTTCCATCAACACATGCCCTAACTATTCTAGGTTCCACTGGGGTGTCTTCTTCCCTTAGTAATTTACTTCTCACCCCTTCCATATTTTCCTCACAAAGACAATACAATACACTGAGACAAAAAAAGACAGAAACATACTGTATCAGTCTTCTCCATTTTCTCAAAATGGCCATTTTTCCTCTCGCCCTATCTGTCTAGGGAGGAGCAGATTTGCTCCCCTCCTATCTATGGACAGACAGCTTTTTTTTTCGTCACTTACCCCTGAGTGTCCTGGGGCTCCCCAAATGAGCCACCATCTGCCACAGTCTGGCTGCAGCAAAATAACCGGGGGGGGGGGTGACAATCAACTTGTGTACATTGATACAGCAGGAGTGGGAGCGTTTATTGTAGGACAGGAGGGGTATATATACATTCCACACAGCTTATCTTAATTAACATAAACTAGATACAGCAGTCAACCAATAAGGAATCTCCACACTTAATGGCTCACTGGCATTACTTCACAAACCACTCCCTCTGGCAAAATGCCAGATGTCATCTTGACTTGTTTACAGACCCTAACACCAGGGTAGAGGGAACTCTCCCCTCCAGTCTGGAGATTCCTCCCACCTGGGTGTCAGGGGAGCTCCTATACTGCTGCACCAGGGTAGAGGGAACTTGCCCCTTCAGGAGGTAACTCCTCCCACCTGGTTGTCCAGCGAGCTCTTATGGGGCACCAGCCAAAGCAGAGGGGACTCGCCCCTTCAGGCAGAAGAGCCCTTCCACCTGGGTGTCGGGGGAGCTTCTATACCATCCCAGCCAAGGTAGTGGGGAGTCGCCCCTCCAGGCAAGAGACCCCTCCCACCTGGGTTTCAGGGGGAGCTCCTATAAGGCTGCATGCAGGGTAGAGGAGACTCTATCCTCCAGGCGGGAGACCCCTATCTCCTACGTGTCAGAGGGGGCTCTTATAACCCACCACCAGGGTAGCCGGGACTCGCCCCTGGGGTGGGGACCCCTCCCACTGGGGGTGTGTGTGGGGGGAGGAGCTCCTATACTGCTACAACAAGCTAGAGGAGTCTCACCTCTCCAGGCTGAAGACCCCTCCCACCTGGGTGTCTGGGGGAGCTCATATACCCCTGCAGCCATGGTAGAGGGGACTCGCCCTTCCAGGCAGGAGACTCCACCCACCTGAGTGTTGTGGGGGGGCTCATATACCACCGCAGCCAGGGTAGAGGGGACCCGCCCCTACAGGCGACAGACCCCTCCCACCTGGGTTTCAGGGGAACTCATATACTGCCACAGCCAGGGTAGCATGGACTTGCCCCTGCAGGCAGGAGACCCCACCCACCAGGGTGTCCTGGGATTTCTTATATGGAAACAGTTACAGTATAGTAGACTAGCTCCTCCAGGCTGGAGAAGCCTCCCACCTGGGCTTCTGCGGGAGCTTGTATACCTCCGCAGCAAGGGTAGCGGGGACTCCTTGCTCCAGGCGAGAGAATCTTCCCACCTGGGTGTCAGGTGAGCTCTTATAACGCTGCAGACAGGGTAGAGGTGACTCTACCTTTCAGGTGGCCAACTCCTCACACTTGGTTGTCAAGGGTGCTCCTATACTGCAGCAGCCAGGTTAGAGGGGACTGGTCCCTCCAGGTAGGAGACCCCTCCCTCCTGGTTATGGGGGATGGAGCTCATATACCGCCGCAGCCAGGGTAGCAGGGACTCGCCCCTTCAGTCGGGAGACCCCTCCCACTTGGTGTCTAGGGGAGCTCCATTACCTCTGCAACCACGGTATAGGGGACTCACCCCTACAGGCAGAGAACCTCTCCCACCTGGGTGTCAGGGGGAACTCCCATGCTGCCACAGCCAGGGTAGAGGGGACTCGACCCTGCAAGGGGGATACCCCTTGCACCTGGTGTGCTGGGTGCTCATATCTGCCACCAAACAGAGAAGACTCCCATTCCATGTGGGAGACCCCTCCCACCTGCGTGTAGGGGTTCAGCCAGTGTAGAGGGGACTCAACCCTCCAATCGGGAGATCCGTCTAACCTGGGTGTTTGGGGTGGGGGGGGCTCCTATACCTCCACAGCCGGGGTGGAGGGGACTCACCCCTCCAGGGTGGAAGACCCCTCCCACCTGGATTTCTTGGGGAGCTTGAATACCTCCGCAGCCAGGGTAGAGGGGAATCGCCCCTGCAGGCGAAAGAACTCTTCCACCTGGTTGTAGGGCGGAGCTCCTATACAACCACAGCCAGGGGAGAGGGGACTTCCCCCTCATGAATGGAGACCTCTCCTACCTGGGTGTTGGTGGGAGCTTGAAACAGCCACAGATGCCCCTCCTGGTGAGAGACCCCTCCCACCTGGGTGTCCAGGGAAGCTCCTATACCACCGCAGGCAGGATAGAGGGGACATTACCCTCCAAGCGGCAGACTCCTCCCACCTGGGTGTTAGGGGAGCGCCTGTACTGCTGCAAACAGGGTAGAGGGAACTTGCCCCTCCAGGCGAAAGAGCCCTCTCTCCTGGGCGACAGAGGGGGCTCTTATATCCCCGCAGCCAGGGTAGAGGGGACTCGCCCCTCCAGGCAGGAGACTCCTCCCACCTGGGTGTGGTGGGGGAGTTTCTATACCGCTGCATCCAGGGTAGAGGGGACTCGCCCCTCCTGGCAGGAGGCCCCTCACATCTGGCTGTCTGGGAGAGCTCTCTTACCACTGCAACCAGCTTAGAGGGTACTTTTCACTTCAGGCAGGATATCCCTCCCATCAGGGTGTCAGGGAGAACTCACATACCACAGCAGCCAGGATAGAGGGGATTCGCTCCTTCAATGTGTGAGACCCCTTCCACCTGGGTATGGGAAGGGAGCTGGTATACCTCTGCAGCCAGGGTGGAGCATACTTGCCCCTCCAGGCAGGAGAACCCTCCCATCTGGTTATACTGTGAGGTGGATCCTATACTGCCCTAGCCATAGTAGAGGAGGCTCACCATTCCTGACGGGAGACCCCTCCCAACTGGGTGTCATGATGCAGCTGGGGTAGAGGGACTTGCCCCTCTATGCGGGGGACTCCTCCCACCTGGGTGTCAACGAACCTCATATACCGCTGTAGGCGGGGTAGAGGGAACTCTACCCTCCAGATAGTGACCCCCTTCCACCTGTGTGACCTGGAGAACTCCTACACTGCTGCAGGCAGGGCACAGGGGACTCCAGCCTCCTGGTGGGAGACTCCTACCACCTGTGTGTCAGGGGAGCTCCTATAAAGCTGCAGCCAGGGTAGAGGGGACTCGCCCCTTCAGGCAGGAGAGTCCTCTCACCTGGGTTTCCTGGAGAGCTCTTATAATCTGGAAGCCAAGGAAGAGGGGACTCATGCCTCCAGGCGGGAGACCCCTCCCACCTGGGTATCAGAGGGAGCTTTTGTACCGCTGCATCCAGGGTAGAGGGGACTTGCAGCAGTACAAAAAGACCCCTCACACCTGAGAGTGGGAGCTCTCCTTACACTACAACCAGCTTCAGGGCTACTTTTCACTTCAGGCAGGAGATCCTTCCCATCAGGGTGTCAGGGGGAACTCTTATAAAACAGCAGCCACAGTAGAGGGGAATCGCCCCTCCAGGCGGGAGACCCCTTTCACCTGGGTGTCAGCTGAAGCTCATATACCTCAGCAGTCACGGTAGAGGGGACTCACACCTCCAGGCAGGAGACCCCTCCCACCTGGCTGTCGAGTGGGGTGGACCTATAACACCCTAGCCAGGGTAGAGGGGACTCCCCATTCCAGGTAGGAGACCCCTCCCAACTTGGTGTTGGAGGGAGCTCATATACTGCTGCAGCCAGGGTAGAAGGGACTTGCCCCTCTATGGGGGAGATCACTCACACCTGTGTGTCTGGGGACCTCCTATGCTGCAGCAGGTGGGGTAGAGGGGACTCTAGCCTCCTGGTGGAAGACTCCTCCCACTTGGGTTTCAGGGGAGCTCCTACACTGCAGCAGACAGGGTACAGGAAACTCGCCCCTCCAGGCAGGAGACTACTCCCACCTGGGTGTCAAAGGGGAAGCTCCTTTACTGCTGCTTCCAGGGTAGAGGGAATCTCCTCTCCAGGCAGAAGACCCCTCACACCTGGGTGTCAGGGAAAGCTCGCCTACCTGGGCAACCAGCTTAGAGGGTACTTTTCACTTCAGCCGGGAGATCCCTTCCATCATGTTGTCAGGTGGAATACATATACTGCAGCAGCCAGGTTAGAGGAGAATAGTCCCTCCATGTGTGAGTGCCCTCCGACTTGGGTATGGGGGAGGTTTCTACACCGCTGCAGCCAGGGTAGAGGGGATTCGCCTCTCCAGGTGGGAGGCCCCTTTCTCCTGGTTGTCAGGAGAGCTTATATACCAACCATGGCAGGGTAGAGGGGAATCACCACTCCAGGCTGGAGACGCCTCCCACCTGGGTATGGGGACGGTGGGGGGAGCTCTTATACTGCTGCAGCCAGGGTAGTGGGGACTCGCCCCTCCAGAAAGAAAACTCCTCCCACCTGGGTGGGTGGGGGCTTATATGCCACCTTAGCCAGGGTAGAGGGGACTCACCCCTCCAGGCGGAAGACCCCTCCCTCCTAGCTGTCCTGTAGTGGGGGAGGGGGGCTTGTATACCGCACTAGCCAGGGTAGAGGGGATTTGCCCTTCCAGGCGGGAGACCCCTCCCACCTGGGGGTCCAGAGGAGCTCCTGTACCGCCCCAGCCAGTGTAGCGGGGACTCCACCATCCAGGCGGGAGACCCCTCCACCTTGGTGTCAGGGAATGCTAGTATACCACTGCAGCCAGGGTAGAGGAGAGTCGCCCCTTTAGGCAGTAGGCCCCTCTCATCAGGTTACGGGAGGGGAGGGAGATCTCCTATTCCACAGAAGCCTGGTAGAGCGACTCGCCCCTGGAGGCGGGAGACTCCTCCCACCTGAGTGTCAGGGGGAGCTATTTATACTGCCCAAACCAGGGTAGAGCAGGCTCGCCCCTCTAGTCGAGAGACCCCTTCTTCCTGGGTGTCCAGGGAGCTCGTATACAGCCACAGCCAGGCTAGAGGGGACTCGCCCTCTAGGCCAGAGACGCCTTTCACCTGGGTGTCAGGGGGTGCTCATATACCACTGCAGCAAGGGTAGAGAGGACTAGCCCCTCCAAGCGGTGTGGGAAGCCATTCTCGCCTGTGATTGAGCACCTCCCGGATTGGGTGTGAGGTGTTCTGGCCAAACTGTGTCAGAGCTATCCCCAACCTCTCCAGGTGCCAGAGCCTGTCCGTGTGGGGGTGTGACTGACCACTGACCCTGAGACCAATCACTGACCCTGACCTTGGAATGCTGCCCCCCTCGACCATTCAATGGATGGAATTTTCCCCTGAATTTCTTGTTCCCCAATAAAAGGCCACTCCCTGGCGTGCTCGCTCTCCCTCTCCTGCTAGTCCTGAGTAAGCTTTGCTGCCCCACCGAGTGGTTCGAGGTGAGAGCCAGAGGGGAGAGCTGTCTGGGACCTGGTCATAGAAAAAGGAATTGAGTCTCTGTGTGTTTATTTTGATCTCACTAGTTAATTTCTATGCCACAAACCTCTTTAATGAAACCAGCGTGCTGGTCGCCTGGTGGAAAGCAGGAGATCCCACTCCCCTGGGTGTAGGCGGGATCTCCTATACCGCCACAGCCAGCTTAGAGGGGACTTGCCCCTCCAGGAAGGAGACTTTTCCCACCTGGGTGTTGTAGAAAGTTTGTATACCAAGTTACCCCGGGTAGAGGGGACTTCAGGTTTGAGTCCCCTCTACCCTGGCTGTGGTATTATATAAGCTTCCCCTGAAACCCAGGTGGAGGGTTCTCCCGCCTGGAGGGGTGAGTCACCTCTATCCTGGCTGCACCAGTATAGGAGCTTCCTAGGACACTAAGGTGGGAGCGGTCTCCCACGTGGTGGGAGGAGTCCCCTCTATCCTGGCTGCTGGGGTACAGGAGCTCCCCCAACACCCAGGTGGGATGGGCCTCCTGTCTGGAAGGGCGAGTCCCCTGTCCTCTGGCTGAGGCAGTATATGAGGAGAGAGGGCAGTAAGGGGAGCGGGTGGAGCAGGGAGAGGAGTTCTTATACCTCTGCAACCTGGGTAGAGTGGACTGGCTCCTCTAGGCAAGAGACCCCCTCCCACCTTGGTGTCCAGGCTAGGTTGTATTCTGCCTCAGCCCGTGTAGAGGGGACTCGCCCCTCCAGGATGAGATCCCTCCCACTGGGTGTCCAGTGTGTGTGTGTGTGTGGGGGGGCTCCTGTACAGCTGCAGCCAGGGTGGCAGGGACTCGCCCATCCAGGCGGGATACCCCTTTCACCTGTGAGTCAGGGAGAGCTCCTATCTAGGCTAAGGCAGAGTAGCAGGGACTCGCCCCTTCAGGCGGGAGACCCCTCCCTCCTGGGTGTTGGAGGGGGCTTTTAGACACCTGCAGCCAGGGTAGTGGGGACTTTCCCCTCCAGGCAGGAGACCCCTCCCACCTGGGATTCCTCGGGAGCTTGTATACTACCTTAGCCAGGGGAGAGGGGACTTGCCCCTCCAGGCCCCTCCCACCTGGCTGTTGGTGGGGGAAGCTCATATACCACCACAGCCAGGGTAGAGGGGACACGCCCCTCCATGCGGGAGACCCCTCCCACCAGGGTGTCAGGGAGAGCTTGTATACCACTGCAGCCAGGGTAGAGGGGACTTATTATTCCAGGTGAGAGACCCCTCCCACCTTGGTGTGGAGGCGAGCTTGTATTCAGCCATAGCCTAGGTAGAGGAGACTCCCCCCTCCAGGAGGGAGACCCCGCCCACCTGAGCCGGGCTGAGGGAGCTCATATACCTCTGTATCCAGGATAGTGGGGTCTCGCCCTTCCTGGGAGGAAACCCCTTCCACCTGGGTTTCCAGAGGAGCTTGTATAACACCTTCCTCAGCCAGGGTAGAGGGGATTCGCCCCTCCAGGCGGAGACTCCTCCCTCCTGGGTGTCAGGGGAGCTCATTTACCATAGCAGCCAAGGTAGAGGGTTCTTGCCCCTCCAGGCGAGAGACACCTCCCACCTGAGAATGGGGGTAACTCCTATACCACCTTAGCCAGGGTAGAGGGGATTCTCCCCTCCAGGTGGAAGAACCATTTTACATGGGTGTCTAGCGAGGGGCTGTCATATACAACTGCAGCTGGGCTAGCCCCGACTCGCCCCTCCAGGTGAGAGACCCCTCCCTCCTGGGGGTAGGAGGGGGTTCTACTCCCTGGAAGCCAGGGTTGAGGGGACGGGCCTCTTCAGGCGGGAGACACTCACACCTGGATGTGTTGGTGGGGAGCTCCTATACCGCTGCAGCCAGGGTAGTGGGACTCGTCCCTCCAGGCAGGAGTACCTCCCACCTGGGTGTCTGTGGGGAGCTTGTATACCTCAGAAGCCAGGGTAGAGGGGACTCCCTGCTCCAGTCGGGAGACTCTTCTCACCTGTGTGTCAGGGGGATCTGGTCTACCGCCACAACCAGGATAGAGGGGACTTGCCCCTCCAGGCAGGAGACCCCCTCCCACCTGGGTGTGAGTGTGGGAGATGCTATACCGCTACAGCCAGGGTAGAGGGGACTCGGCCCTCCAGGCGGGAGACGCCTCCCACCTGTGTTTCAGGGGAAGCTCTTACACTGCTGCGGCCAGGGCAGAGGGGAATCGCCCCTCCAGGTGTGTGACCCCTCCCACCTGGGTGTCAGGGGGCGGTGTAAAGGGGACTCTACCCACCAGGCAGGAGACTCCTCAAACCTGGTTGTCATGAGAACTCCTATACTGCAACAGCAAGGGTAGAGGGGACTCACCCCTCCAGATGGGAGACCCCTCCCATATGAGTGTCAGGGGGAGCTAGTATTGTCAGCCAGGATAGAGGGGACTAGCCCCTCCTGGCAAGAGACCTCTCCCAGCTGAGTGTCAGAGGCAGCTCTTCTACACTTGCAGCCAGGGTAGAGGGGACTCCTACTCCAGGTGTGAGATCCCTCCCATCTGGGTGTGGGAGGTGGAGTTCCTATACTGCTGCAATCAGGTTACTGAGGACTTGACCCTCAAGGCAGGAGACTCCTCCCACCTGGGTTTCATGGGGAGCTTGTATACCACCTTAGCCAGTGTAGAGGGGCCTCACGCCTTCAGGCGGGAGACTCCCTTCACCTGAGTACTCAGGGGAGCTCATATACCACCGCAGCCAGGGTAGAGGGTACTTTCCCCTTCAGGCAGGAGACCCTCCCATCAGGGTGTCAGGGGGAGCTCTTATACTGCAGCAGCCAGGGTAGAGGGGACTGGCCCCTCTCTGTGGGAGACCCCTCCCACCTGGGTATGGGGGTGGGAGCTCTTATACCTTGGCAGTTAGGGTAGAGTGGATTCGCCCCTCCAAGAGGAATACCTCTCACACCTGGGTGTTGGGGGGAACTTGTATTCCGCCTTAGCCAGGGTAGAGGGGACTGGCTCCTGCAGGTGGGAGACCTCTAATATGGCACCAGCCAAAGTAGAGTGGACTCTCGCCCTTCCAGGAGGCAGACAGCTTCCATCTGGGTGTGGGGGTGAGCTTGTACACCGCTGAAGCCAGGATAGAGCAGACTCGCCCCTCCAGGCAGGAGACCCCTCCCACCTGGGTGTCAGGGGACCTCCTATACCGCTGCAGGCGGAGTAGAAGGAACTCTACGGACGGGAGACCCCTTCCACCTGGGTGTCTTGGGGTGCTCCTATACTGCTGCAGCAGGGTAGAGAGGACTCTAGCCTCCTGGCAGGAGACTCCTCCCAATTGGGTGTCAGGGGAGCTCCTATACAGCAGCAGCCAGGGTAGAGGAAACTCCAAACTCTAGTTGGGAGACCCCTCCCACTTGGGTATCCTGGGGAGCTTGTATACTGCAATAGCCAGGGTAGAGGGGACTCGCCCCTACAGGAATGAGACCCCTCCCACCAGGGTGTCAGGGGAGCTCTTATACTGCCACAACCAGGGAAGAGGGCTTCACCCCTGCAGGCGAATGGTCCCTCCCACCTTGGTGTCCTTGAAGCTCTTATAGGGCACTAACCAAAGTAGAGGGTACAACCCTCCAGGCGAGAGACCCCTCCCACCTGGGTGTCTGGAGGAGCTTGTATACTGCTGCAGCTAGAGTAGAGTGGACTCATCCCTCAGGCGGAAGACCCCTCCTACGTGGGTGTTGGGTGGTGCATGTATACCAACACAGCTAAGATAGAGTGGACTCGCCCCTCCAGTAGGGGGACCCCTCCAACCTGGGTGTCATGAGAGCTCATATACCCCAGCAGCCATGGTAGAAGCAATTCGTTTCTCTAGGCAGAAGACCCCTCCAACCTGGGTTTGTGGGCGGGGGGGGGGGGCTCATATACTGCTGCAGCCAGGGTAGCAGGGACTCGCCCCTCCAGGGGAGAGTCCTGTCCCACCTGGGTGTCAGGGGAGCTCCTGTACCTCCACAGCCAGGGTACAGGGGACTCGCCCCTCCAGTCGGGAGACCCCTCTCACCTGGTTGACAGGGGGATCTCGAATACCACCACAGCCAGGGTAGAGGAAACTCATTCCTATCTGGAGGAGCTCCTATACTGCCACAGCCAGGGTAGAGGGGTTCGCCCCTGCAGGAGGAAGAACCCTCCCACCTGGCTGTCCAGGGAGCCCTTATAGGGCACCAGCCAAAGTAGAAGGGACTTGCCCTTCCAGGCAGGAGATCCCTCCCACCTGGGTGTCAGGGGAAACTCCAATAATGAAACAGCCAGGGTAGAGGGGAATCACCCCTCCAGGCGGGAGATGCCTCCCACCTGGTTGTGGGGAGCTCTAATCACTAAAACCAGGGTAGAGGGTACTTGCCCCACCAGGCGGAGACCCCTCCAACCAGGGTGTCAGGGAGAGCTCATATACCGCAGCAGCCAGGATAGAGAGGACTTGCTCCTCCAGTTGAGAGACCCCTCCCACATTGGTGTAAGGGCAAGCTTGTATTCCTCCTTAGTCAGGGTAGAGGGGACTCGCACCTCCAGGCGGGAGACCCCTCCCTCCTGTTTGTGTGGGGGAGCTTGTATACTGCCTTAGCCAGGGTGGAGGGTACTTGCTCCTCCAGGCAGGAGACCCCTCCAATTTGGCTATGGCGGGGGGAGCTCGTATACAGCTGCAACCAGGATAGAGGGGACTCACCCCAGTAGGTGGGAGACCCCTCACACCTTGTTGTCAGGGGAGCTCATGTACCACCACAGGCAGGGTAAAGGAGACTCATCACTCCAAGAGGAAGATCCCTCCCTCCTGGGTATCAGGGGGTGCTCATATACCACCCCAGCCAGGAGAGAGGAGCCTCGCCCTGCAGGCAGGAGAGCCCTCCCACCTGGGTGTCTGGGAAAGCTAGTATACCACAGCACCCAGGGTAGAGGTGACTCACCCCTTCAGGCAGAAGACCCCTCTCATCTTGGTATGGGGGGAACTCATATAAGGCAGCAGCCAGGGTAAAGGGGACTCACCCCTCTATGCGGGATGCCCCTCCCACCTGGGTGCTGGGCAGGAGCTCCTATACAGCTACAGCCAGGGTAGAGTGAACTTGCCTCTCCAGGCGGAAAACCCCTACCACCTGGGTGTCAGGGGGAGCTCCTATACCGCTATAGCCAGGGTAGAGGGGACTCGCCCCTCCAGGCAAGAGTCCCCTCCCACCTGATTGGGGGGGGGACCTCATGTACTGCCCCAGTCAGGAGAGAAAAGATTCACCCATCCATGTGGGGGATCCCTCCCACCTAGGTGTCTGGGGGGAGCTTGTATACTGCCTTAGCCAGGGTGGAGGGTACTCACTCCTCCAGACGGGAGACCCCTCCCATCTGGCTATGGTGGGGGAGCTCCTATATCCTTGCAGCGTGGGTAGAGGGGACTATCTAGCCAGGAGACCTCTCAACCCTGGTTGTCAGGGGAGTTTATATACCGCTGCAGGCAGGGTAGAGGGAATTTGCCGCTCCAAGCTGGAGACCCCTACCACCTGGGTGTCAGGGAAAGCTCATATACCGCCCCAGCCAGGAGAGCGGGGACTCGCCCCTCCAGAAAGGAGACCCCTCCCATCTGGGTGTCAGGGAAATCCAGTATACCACAACAGCCAGAGGGACCCCTCCTACCTCGGTGTCTGGGGAGAACTTTTACACTGCTGAAGCCAGAGTAGAGTGAACTCTCAGTCCGGCTGCAGCAAAATAACCAGGGGGGTGACGAACAACTTGTGTAGATTGATACAGCAGGAGTGGGAGCCATTTATTGTAGGACAACAGAGGTATTTATACATTCCACACAGCTTATCTTAATTAACATAAAATAGATAGAGCAGTCAACCAATAAAGAATCTCCACACTCAATGGCTCCCTGGCGCCACCACACAAACCACTCCCCCTGGCAAAATACCAGGCGCCATCCTGATTGTTTACAGATTCCAACATTTCCCCCTTTTGTTTAATTTAAATAATGACCATAGTGGTTTTCACACAAACATCATAAATAACCTGCTACAAGCAGAAGGGGAGGATACAAAATGTCACAATACCAAGCCAATTGATGGCTCCATGCAAGAAGCTCTTGGAAAAATTATACCAGCAATGACACCGTTAGCAAAGATACTGAGTTACAATTTGTTGTAGATTACAGTTTGTTGTCTTAGTCCAGGTAAAGCAATGTCTCAATAGGTTAACTCACAGTCCAGGTAAATCACAGTCCAGGTAAGTTCTGCAGGCAGCTAGCTTGATCTGAAGTTTCCTCCGGTTTTCAGCAACACTGGATATTCTTCCACCCTCATCCTCACTGGCACTGGGACGAAGGCAGGAACTCCGGATGGCTAAAGACAATCCTGTAGTATTCCTGCAAGCACTAAGAAAACAACCTTCTGAACAATTTAGTACATTATCTCAAGGTTTTTTACATTTGAAATAAGCCTTAATAGTGCTCATTACTCATTAGCTTCCAGGTGTGGGAAAACCACTGTAGTTTAGTTATTGGCATTGAAAATGACCAAACATCAGGGACACCGGTAGTGTCTTCTGCAGGCTGTAGTGTCCCTGGCAGCCCCAGATGGCCCCAGAGAGTGTCCTGGACTCAAACTGCTACTGGGCACAGGAAGCAAGAGCCTGCGAGACTGTGCCTCCAGGTCAGGTCTAGATTTGGGCTCTTGCAGTGGCGTCCCACTTCCCGGCACGGGGAGGGGAAGAGCCAGCTACCGACACTTGAAAAGTCCTTGCTGCACCATGACCGGCTCCTGCACCCATTCACGCACCCTCCGGTAACAAAAAATATTCAGTAATAGCCTTTTGCTGCAACTTTTTTCCTGATAATCCTTCTTCTGAACTTTCTTTTTCTTTCTGACTAGAGTTCCTGGGCTTTTATCAACACATGCCCTAACTCCTCTTGGTTCCACTGGGGTGCCTCCTTCCCTTAGTAATTTACTTCTCACCCCTTCCATAGTCTCATCACAAAGACAATACAACATTTCCAGACAAAACAAGTCACAAACATACTGTATCAATCTTCTCCATTTTCTCGAAATGGCCATTTTTCCTCTCACCCTATCTGTCTAGGGACGAGCAGATTTGCTCCCGTCCTATCTAGGGAAGGGCAGCTTTTTTTTTTTTTTTCGTCACTTACCCCCGGCTGCAGCAAAATAACGGGGGGGGGGGGTGGTGGTGGTGACGAACAACTTGTGTAGACCCAAACAGCAGGAGTGGGAGCCCTTTATTGTAGGACAACAGAGGTATTTATACATTCCACACAGCTTATCTTAATTAACATAAAATAGATAGAGCAGTCAACCAATAAAGAATCTCCACACTCAATGGCTCCCTGGCGCCACCACACAAACCACTCCCCCTGGCAAAATACCAGGCGCCATCCCGACTTATTTACAGACTCCAACAGCTGAAGCCAGAGTAGAGTGGACTCGCCCCTCCAGGCGGGAAACTCCTCCCACCTGGGTGTCAGAGAAAGCTCCTATACTGCAGCAGCCAGGGTACCAGGAACTCACCCCTTCAGGCGGGAGACCCCTCCCACCTGGGTGTCCTGGGGCAGAAGTGGAAGCTCCTCTGCAGCTGCAGGCAGGGTAACAGGGACTCGTCCCCCAAGGCGGAAGACCACTTTCACCTGGGTGTCTGGGGAGCTCCTATCCTGCTACAGCCATTGTAGATGGGACTGGCCTCTCCAGGCCAGAGTGCCACAGTCCGGCTGCAGCAAAATAACCGGGGGGGGGGGGGGGTGACGAACAACTTGTGTACCTTGATACAGCAGGAGTGGAAGCCGTTTATTGTAGGACAGGAGTGGTATTTATACATTTTACACAGCTTATCTAATTAGCATAAAATAGATACATCAGTCAACCAATAAGGAATCTCCACACTTAATGGCTCACTTTTGTTACTTCACAAACCACTCCCTCTGCCATTTTGCCAGGCACCATGCAGACTTGTTTACAGACTCTAACATTTCTCTGGCAAAATACCAGGTGCCATCCTGACTTGTTTACAGACCTTAACACCAGAGAGCTCGCACCTTGGTGTATGAGGGAGCTCTTATACCACTGCAGACAGGGTATAGGGGACTTCTTTCTCCAGGCAGGAGACACATTCCACCAGGTTTTCAGGGGGAGCTCTTACACCACTGCAGCCAGGGTAGAGGGGACTCGCCCCTCCAGGCCAGAGACCCTCCCACCTGGTGTGTGTGGGGGGAGTTCCTTTACTGCCACAGTCAGTGTAGAGGGAACTCATGCCTCCAGGCAGGAGACCCCTCCAACCTGGGTGTCAGGGAAAGTTGGAAAACTACTTCATCCAGGAAAAAGGGGACTCACCTCTTCAGTCGGGAGACTCGTTCCACCTGGGTATCACAAAGAGCTTGTATAACACCTTAGCCAGAGCAAAGTTGACTTGCACCTCCAGGCGGGAGACTCCTCCCATCTTGCTAGGATGGTCGGGGGGATCTTGTACATCACTGCAGCCAGTAGAGAAGGGACTCATCCCACTAGGCGGGAAACCCCTAAACCCTAGTTATCAGAAGAGCTCATATACCGCCAGAGGCAGGGAAGAGGGAACTCACTACTCCAGGCCAGAGACCCCTCCCACCTGGGTGTCAGCGGGGAGCTCCTATATTGCTGCAGCCAGGGTAGAGCGGACTCGCCCCTCCAGGAAGGAGACACATCCCACCTGGGTGTCAGGGGGAGTACTTATATCGCTGTAGCCAGGGTAGAGGGGACTGGCCCATCCAGGAGGGAAACCCCTCCCACCCGGGTATCTCAGGGAGAGTGTATACCACATTAGCTAGTGTAGAGAGGACTCGCCCCTACAGGTGGGACACCCCTCACTCCCTGGTGTCCAGGGGAGTTTGTATACCTCAGCAGCCAGGGTAGAGAGGACTCGCATCTCCATGTGGGAGACCCCTCCCACCTGGGTATAGGGAGGAGCTCATATACCACAGCAGCCAGGGTACAGGGTACTTCCCCCACCTAGCGGGAGAGACCTCCCACCAGGGTGTCAGGGGGAGCTCCTATACCTCAGCAGCCAGGGTAGAGGGGACTTGCCACTCCAGGCCGGAGACCCCTCCCACCTGGCTGTCCAGGGGAGCTTGTATAACACAGCAGCCAGGGGAGAGGGGAACAGGTCAAGCAGGCTGGAGGCCCCTCAAACCTGGGTGTTGCGGGAGCTCTTATACCGCCACACCACGGTAGAGGGGACTCACTCCTCCAGGCTGGAGACCCCTCCCACCTGTGTGTGTGTGTGGGGGAGCTCTTATACAATTATAGCCAGGTAGTGAGGACTCACCCCTCCCCTCCCACCTGGGTGTCGCAGGGGGAGCTTGTATACCACTTTAGCCAGGGTAGAGAGGACTCGCCCCTCCAGGCGGCAGACCCCTCACACCTGGGTGTCGGGGGGAACTCCTATACCGTTCAAGCCAGGGTACAGGGTGTATGCCACTCCAAGTGGGAGATCCATCCTACCTGTGTGTTAAAGGGAGCTCTTATACAGCTGCAGCCAGGGTACAGGAAACTTGCCCCTCCAGGCTGGAGATGCCTCCCACCTGGGTGATGGAGGGGGCTAGTATACCACCATAGCCAGAGTAGAGAAGACTCGCCCCTCCAGGCAGGAGATCCCCCCAACCAGGGTGCCAGGAGGAGCTCTTATACCACAGCAGCCAGTGTAGAGGGGAATCGCCCCTCCAGGTGGAAAACCCCTCCCACCTAAGTGTCCTGTCGGGGGGCTCCTATACTGCCCTAGCCAGGGTAGAGGGGACTCCCCCTTCCAGGTGGAGACCCCTCCACCTGGGTGTCAGGGAATGCTAGCATACCACTGCAGCCAGAATAGAGGGGACTCGCCCCTTCAGGCGGGAGACCCCTCTCATCTGGATATTGCCGGGGGAGCTAGTATACTGCCCAAGCCAGGGTAGAGCAGACTCGCCCCTCTAGTCAGGAGACCCCTCCCTCCAGAGTGTGCAGGGGAGCTCATATACACCCACAGCCAGGCTAGAGGGGATTCGCCCCTCTAGACCAGAGACGGCTTTCACCTGGGTATCAGGGGGTGCTCATATACCACTGCAGCCAGGGTAGAGAGGACTCACCCCTCCAGGAAGGAGACCCCTCCCACATGGGTGTTGCAGGGAGCTTATATACCAACTTAGCCAGGGTGGAGGGGACTGGATGTGCGATGGAGAGCCAAGGGCCAGCGCTGGAGCAGGGGGCACAGGACTGTTGACAGGGCTGGGGAGGGAAGGCAGGGGATCCAGCAGGGGGGAGGCATGCTCGAGGCCCAGCGCCACTGCCAGGTGTCAAGGTTCCAGGTGCTGCCCAAGGGCCTAGAGAGAGCAAGTAGCCCAGGCGAGAGTCAGGGTTCTGTTTCCCATAATGCGCCCTGGCCCAGATGAGTATCAAGGGCCAGGGACCAGGCCAAAGGGCCTGGGAAAGGACAGGGGTCAGGAGGAGTGTGATGTGAGGGCACAGTTGTGGGTTGCGATGGGTTCAGACAGGGGCAAAAGCCAGGACCCAATCAAGGAGCCCAGGTAGAGGGCCAATCCCAACAAAATGTATTAAGGACCCAATGAGCAGGAGGTCCTGCTCCAGGAAAAAGTGCTAGGGGAAGACGAGGCAGGATCAGCACTAGGATGAGGAAACAGAGGGCTGTGCAAAAGGCACAGCAGGGAGCGAGCTAGGGGGCCAAATCAAGGGGCGCCCAGGTCAGACTTGACAGGAAGAAACACCACAGAAAGCAAAACAACCCTAGTAATGCAGTAAGGAGCTCAGGCCAGCAGCCAGGCCATGGGAGTATAGGGCAAAGGGTCAGGGTGAGGAAGGGCTGGGTTGGCTTAGGGGTAACTTGCAAGGCTAGAGGGCAGGAGAGGGAAGGGAGGGGATCGCCCAGGACAAGGTCATCACTAGGCCCAAGTCCACTTCCAGTTGTCAAATTTGGGCATCAAAGAGGGCCCAGGCCAGTGGCAGGGCTGTGTTTCCCATTGGGATCCTTTAGGGCCCAGAGGCCAGCCAATTCCACTCCTCTGCCCCAGATGAGTAGATTCTCAGAGAGAGACCAGGACCAAAGGAGGGCAATGTGAGGGATACCTTTGGTCCAGGATTGGGGGAGTGTCTGTGGGGAGTCAGCACCCATTGGAGGAGCCCAGGCTAGAAAAAAGCAGAGGAATTGGAGAGTTAGGGCAATACCAATACCAATTACAAGGGGAACAGAAGGGAGGAACAGGAGGGGGGCCAAGCAAGGTGCATGAAATCAAGGAACAAGGACAGGTTCCTCGAGAAGAGTGACCGGGGACTCCAGCAAGGGGCCAGGCCCAAGAATGGGGAACCAAATGCCAGGATCCGGTCCTGAGTCCTATGAAAACAGACAGTGCTGGGGAGGGGAGAAAGGGGAGCAAGGGTAGTGGGTGGCACAGGGAGAGGAGGGCTCAAGGCTCAGGTTTACTGCTGGGTGTCAGGATTGAGGAACAGGGTCCAGGCTGAAAGAGTCCAAAGTCCCAGGCAAGGGCCACAGCTATGTTTTCCCAAAGGAAGCCCAAAAGGCCAAAGGCCCAGTTCCAGTTCCCTGGCCCTCTGAGCATCGTGGGAAAGGGATCTTGAAAAGGCGCCCAGCAGGGACAGGGACAACAGGAAGGATGAAGGAGGGTACAGCGTGAAAGGTCAGAGGAAGGGTGTTGATAGGGTGGGAGCCAGGACTCCAGAAAGGAGCCCAGGCTTGGGACCTACAGGAGGGCCCAGGCCAGGGGAGGGCAGGGAAGGGTGGGGTTGGGCAGGTGGGCAGCAGTAGGGTTCTGAGGTTCAGGGAAGCCAAGGGGAGCAGGGTACAGCCCCCAATGAGGCCCACTTCCCCCAGGGAAGCACGGAGCAAGAAGGGCCCCCCAGATGCTCAAGCGAGGAGGCAGGCCAGGGAATGGAGAGCCAAGGGCCAGGACTTCGGCAGGGGTCTCAGGACAATGGACAAGACTTTGGAGGGATGGCAAGGGACCCGACAGAGGGCAGGCAAGCTCATTGTCCAGGGCTACTGCCAGTTGTAAGGGTTCTGGGTGCAGGACCAAAGGCTCAGAGAGAGAAAGGGGCCCAGGCGAGGAGCAGGACTCAGTTTCCCATAAGGCACCCTGGCCCAGATGAAAATCCAGGGACAGGGACCTGGCAAAGGAGGCCTGGCAAGTGAGGGGGCCAGGAGGAGGGCGATGGGAGGGCATGGCTGGGCGTCTCGGTGGGTGCATGGGGGGCCAAGATCCAAGACCCAAACAGGTGCCCAGGCAAAGGACCCACCTGACCGACCATGGATGAGGGAACCAAAGAGCAAGAGTCCTGCAAGCGCCAGGGGAAAGCGCGAGGGGAAGGGGAGAAAGGGCTGCACGCAAGGACCAGAAGATAGAAAAGAGTGCAACAGGACCTAGGGGAGCTCGCTGGCCATACCAAGCAAGGGACTCCCAGGTCAGACCCAACAGGAAGAGAGAGACTCCATGGTATGCCAAGTGACATGAGGAACACTACCAGGAGCTCATATGAGCACCCAGGCCCGGAGACTAGCACTCAAAGGGTCAGGGTTAGGGAGGGCTGGGTGTGGGTAGGGGCAACATACAAAGTGAGAGTGCAGGGGAGGAAAGGGAGGGGATCTCTCAGGACTGGGTTGGAGCAAGTCACGTGTTAACTTCTAGGCCTCAAGGTTCAGGCAGTAAAGGGGACTCTGTGTTTCCCATAGGGAGCCTTAAGGGCACAGAGGCCAGCCAATTTGGCCCCTCTGCCCAGGTGAATAGATCCTCAGAGAGGGACCTGGATCAAAGGAGGTTCAAAATAGGGCACTGTGAGGGTATACCTGGTGTGTGGAGGTTGTGGAGGTAATTGGTTTATAGCCAGGACCCATTTGAGGAGCCCAGGATAGGGAGAAGCAGGGAAAGCAAAAGTTCCCTGCAGTGCCAGGATACCACAGCACCAGTGGAACAGAGGGGAGGCCCAGGATGGGGCCTGTAGAAAGAGGCCTGAAACCAAGGGAAGGGAAAGTGTCCTCAAGAAGGGCAGCCAGGGGCTCAAGCAAGGAGCTGGGCCCAGTAATGGAGAGCCAAGTGCTAGCACCTGGGGCAGGGTGAATGAAAACAGATATGGATGGGGCGGGGAGGGAGGGGATAAATCAGAGCAGGTGGCGCAGTGGGAGGATGGTTGAAGGCCCAGGTTCACAGCAGGGTGTCAGGATTCTGAGCAGGGCATGGGCTGAAGTAGGCCAAAGGGCACAGACAAGGCTCAGGGCTACATTTTCCCAATGGGAGCACACAGGGCCATGAGTCCAGGTTAAGTCTCCTGGCCTGGTGAGCATCCTGGGAAGGGGATCAGGAAAGTGGCACTGGCAGAGACAGAAACGACAAGAGGGCCAAAGGAGGGCATAGCCTGAAGGGCCACAGGACAGGTGTGAATGGGGTGGGGACCAGGACCCCAGCAAGGAGCCCAGGCAGGGGACCAAGAGAAGGACTCAGGCCAGGGGACAGCAGGGAAGAGTGGGGCTGGGAAGGCGGGGCTGCACTAGGGTCCTGCAGTACAGGGAAGCCAAGGGGAGCAGGGAAGCGGCCCCAGCGAGGGGCCCTCAGACAAAGCCCAGAAAAGCAGGGAGCAAGAAGGGCCACCAGAGGCTCAAGCAATGACCCAGACCAGGGAATGGAGAGCCAAGGGCCAAGGCTTGGGAAGGGGGCCCAGGACAGTAGACAAGACTAGGGAGGGAAGGCAGGGGATCCAGCTGGGTGCAGTCAGGTTCCAGGCCCGGGGCCTCCTCCAGGTTTCACAGTTCCTGGTGCAAGAGGAAGCACCCAGGGAGCACAAGGGGACCAGGCAAGGGGCAGGGCTCTATTTCCTATAAGGCACTCTGGCTCAGATGAGAATTTAGAGCAAGGGACCTGGCAAAGGAGGCATGGCAAGGGTAGGGGGCCAGGAGGAGGGTGACCAGAGGGCATAGCGGGGTGTTGGGGTGGGTGCGTGTAGTGGTGAGAGCCAGGACCCTAGCCAGGCAAGCAGGTAAGTAACCCACCTGATGGATGGTGATGAGGCACCCAAGGAGCAGGAGACCCACGAGCGCCAGGGGAAAGTGCAAGGGGAAGGGGAGGAAAGGGCTGCGCGATGACCAGGAGACAGAGGAAAGAGCAAGGGGCACTTAGGGGAGTCCGCTGGTGTGCCCAAGAAAGGGGCCCCAGGTCAGACCCAACACAAAGAGACTCCATGTTGTGCCAAGGAACATGAGGAACACAATCAGGGGCTCAGGCGAGCCCCCAGGTCCAGGGACTGGAGCTCAAAAGGTCAGGGTTTATGTAGGGCTGGGATGGGATAGGGGAAGCATGCAAGGCTAGAAGGCGGGGGTGGGAAGGGTGGGGATCACTCAGGGCCTGGGCCTGGGTGAATGAAAAGAAACATGGATGGGGAGGGGCGGGAGGGGAGAAAGGGGAGTGGTGGCACAGGGGGAGGAGGGCTCAAGGCCCAGATCCCCTGAAGAGTGTCAGGGTTCGAGAGCAGGGCCTGGGCTGAGTGAATTGAAAGTGCCCAGGCAAGGGGCAGGGCTACATTTTCCCAAAGTGAGCCTGCAGGGCCAAAAGGCCAGGTCAAGTCCCTGGCTCTGGTGAGCATCCTGGGAAGGGGATCAGGAAAGCGGGCCTGGCAGAGACAAGAACAACAGTATGGCCAATAGAGGGCACAGCCTGAAGGTCCGCAGGACGGGTGTGGGTGGGATGGGGCCAGGACCCCAATAAGGAACCCAGGCAGGAGACCTAGAAGAGGGCCCCGGCCAGGAGAGAGCAGGAAAAGCCAGGGCCAGTGCCGTAGTCTGGCTGGGCACAAATCATGAGCCACTGAAGCAGGAACAAACTTTATTTCTGAACTCCACCAGCACACTCCACACAGGCTTCCAGGAAATTCTCCAGCAAGCCACCCACACAGCTCCTCCAGGAACCACCAACCAGTTATATCACTCCTCCGGCACTTCCCCAACCAGTGGAAACTCTCCAGGAATCCCCATGAGAGTTCAAGCTCAACGGGAACTCCACCAGAACTCAAAAGTCATCATCTTAATGGCTAGCTAGCATCACCTCTCAAACACTACTTCTGGCAAAGATGCCATGTGTCATCCCGACTCCGCTGTGGCCCTCAACAGGCCAGCAAGGCGGGGCTGCACTAGGGTACTGCAGTACAGGGAAGCCAAGGGTAGCAGGGAAGCAGCCTCAGCAAGGGGCCTGCACAGCATGTCTAAGAAGGCACTGAGCAAGAAGGGCCACCAGAGGCTCAATCTCGCAGCCAGGCTAGGAAATGAAGAGCCAAGGGCCTGGTCTGGGGGAGGAGGCTCAGGAAAGTAGACAAGGCTGGGTGGATCCAATAGGGAGAAAGCCCAGGCAAGGGGAAGGGCTATGTTTTCCCCTAGGGATCCAGGAGGGCCAAGGGGGCCAGGTCCAGTCCCCTGGCCTGGTGCGCATCCTGGGAAAGGGATCAGGAAAGGGGGCTTGGCAGGGGCAGGGACAAAAGGAGGGCCAAAGAATGGCATAGGGTTAAGGGTCGGAGAATGGGTGCTGGTAGGGTGGGGTCCAGGACCCCAGCAAGGAGCCCAGGCTAGTGACCTAGAGGAGGGTCTACCCCAGGGGAGACCAGGGGAGAGAGGGGCCAGTCAAGCAGACGGCACTAGTGGACTACAGTGCAGGGACACCAAGGGGAGCAGGGAAGCGGCCCAAGTATGGGGCCCGTAGTAAGTGCCCAAGGTTTAGCAATAAAGGCCACCAGAGGCTCAAGGGAGGAGCCAGGCCAGGGAATGGAGAGCCAAGGGCTGGGACTGGGGGAGGGGGCTCAGGACAGTGGACAAGGTTCAGGAAGGAAGGCAGGGGATCCAGCAGGGTCTAGTAGGATCAAGGCCCAGGGCCACTGCCAGGTGTCTGGGTTCCAGGTGTAGGACCAAGAACCCAGGGAAGCAAGGGGAGCAGGAGAGGGGCAGGGTTCTGTTTCCCATAAGGTGCCCTGGCCCAGATGAAAATGTTGGGCCAGGGACCAGGCAAATGGGGCCTGACAAGGGACGGGGGCCAGGAGGAGGGGACGGGACCAGGAGGAGGGGACGGGAGGGCTTGGGGCAGGGTCACAGTGGGTGCAGAGAGGAGAGAACCAGGACCTGAATAAGGAGCCAAGGCTAGGGACTGATCTGACCTAGGATGATGAGGCACCCAAGGAGCAAGGGGACCTGGCGAGGGGAAAGCTGGGAACAGGAGGAAGAGGTGACATGAGGTTGAGGAGACAGCACGCGAGGCAAGGGGCACCAAGGGAAGCATGGTAGGGGCCCCAAGCAAGGGGCCTCCGGGTCCGACCCGACACGAAGCAAAGCCACACAACACCACACAATGCACGCTACAGCACGAGACACAACAAACGTGGTCAGGGACCCAGGTGAGGAGACAGGCCCAGGGACTGGAGCACAAAGTGTCAGGATTAGGGAGGGCTGGGTTGGGGTAAGGGAAGCATGCGAGGAGAGAGGGCAGGGGAGGGAAGGGAGGGGATCTCGAAGGCCAAGATCAGCTCAAGGCCCACAACCAAGGCCAGGTGTCTGTTTTCTGGCAGCAGAAGGGTGACCAGGCGAGGGGTAGGGCTGTGTTTCCCATAGGGAGCCTTCAGGGTGCAGAGACCAGCCAATTCCACTCCTCTGCCCCAGGTGAGAAGATCCTCAGAGAAGGATCAGGATCAAAGGAGGGCCAAAGGAGGGCACTGTGTGGGGAAACCCTGGTTCTGGAAGTGGGAGCAGGAGTGGCTGGGTGGGTTGGGAGCCAGGACCTATTGGAAGAGCCATGGCTAGGGAGAATCAGGGGTAGTAGAGGGTCTGGGCTGTGCCAGGATACCACAGCACAAGGGGAACAGAGGGTAGTCACAGGAGAGGGCACCAGCAAGGGGCCTGAAATCAAGGGACAAGGACAGAAACAGGGTCCTCAAAAAGGGCTCAAGTAAGAAGCCAGTCCCAGGAAAGGAGAGACACATTCCAGAGCCCTGGCAGGGCTTTGGAGAATAGGGAGGGAAGAGATGGAGCTCATATACCACAGCAGCCATGGTAGAGGGAACTCGCCCCTCCAGGCTGTAGACCCCTCTTACCAGGGAGTCAGGGAGAGCTCTTATATTCTCCAAGCCAAGGAAGAGGGGTCTGGGTCCTTCAGGCTGGAGACCTTCCCACCAGGTGTCTGCTGGAGCTCTTATACCCTGGAAGCAAAGAACAATCAAAGACACCCCTCCAGGCAGGAGACCCCTCCCACCTGGGTGGTGATTGGGGAGCTCCTATTATGATGCAGCCAGGGTAGCAGGGAGACCCCTTTCATCTGGGTGTCATAGGGAGCTCATATCCTGCTGCAGCCAGGGTAGAGGGGACTTGCCCCTCCAGGCAAGAGATTCCTCCCGCCTGGATGTCAGAGGGAGCTTTTATATGGCTGCATCAAGGGTAAAGGGGATTCCCCTCTCCAGGCATGAGACACCTTCCACCTGGGTTCCAGGGGAGCTCCTATAGAGCCTCAGGCAGAGTAATGGGGACTTGCCCCTCCAGGCAGGAGACTCCTCACACCTGGGTGTCAGGAGGAGTTCTTCTATCCCTTCAACCAGCTTAGGGGCTACTTTTCACTTCAGGCTGGAGATCCCTCCCATCATAGTGTCAGGGGGAACTCATATACCACCGCAGTCAGGGTAGAGGGGACTCTCCCCTGCATGTATGAGACCCTTCCCAGTTGGGTATCCAGTGAGGAGCTCCTATACTGCTGCAGCCAGGGTAGAGCTGACTCGCCCCTCCAGGCGGGAGATCCCTTTGACCTGGGTGTCAGCGGGAACTCATATGCCACAGCAGCCATGGTAGAGGGCACTCACCCCTCCAGGAGGGAGACCCCCCCCACCTGGTTGTTGGGTGGGGTGGATCCTATACCTCCCTAGCCAAGGTAGAGGGGACTTGCCATTCCAGGCGGGAAACCCCTCCCAACTGGGTGTTGAGGGGGGGCTCCTATACTGCTGCAACCATGGTAAAGGGGACTTACCCCTCTATGCGGGAGACCCTTCCCACCTGGGTGTTGGGGGACCTCCTATACCGCCGCAGTGGGGGTAGAGGGAACTCTATCCTCCCGATGGTGACCTCTTCCACCTGGGTGCCTTAGGAAGCTCCTATACAGGTGCAGACAGGATAGAGAAGACTCGCCTCTCCAGGCAGGAGACCCCTCTTACCAGGGTGTTGTGGGGAGCTCTTATAATCTCAAAGCCAAGGAAGAGGGTACTGGCCCCTCCAAGGTGGAAGACCCCTCCCACCTGGGTGTTAAAGGGAGCTCAAAAGAGCCACAGCCAGGGTAGAGGGGACTTGCCCCTCAGGGCAGGAGACCCCTCCCACCTGGGTGCTGTGTGTGGGTCTCATATAAAGCTGCAGCCGGAGTAGCAGGAACTCACCCCTCCAGGCAAGAGACCCCTTTCACCTGGGTTTCCATGGGGAGCTCATATCCCTCCGCAGCCTAGGTTGAGGGGACTCGCCCCTCCTGACAAGAGACCTCTCCCATCTGGGAGTCAGTGGTGGAGAGAGGCTCATGTATGGCAGCAACCAGGGTAACATGAACTCGCCCCTCCAGGTGGGAGACACTTTCCCCTGGATGTCTGGTAGAACTCATATAACTCCACAGCCAGGATACAGGAGACATGCCCCTCCACGTGGGAGACCCTCCACTTGGGTGTCAGGGGGAGCTCTCCTACCGCTGCAACCAGCTTAGAGGGTACTTTTCACTTCAGGTGGGAGATCCCTCCCATCAGGGTGTCAGGGTGAACTCATATACTGCAGCAGCCAGGGTAGAGGGGACTCGATGAGTGAGACACCTCCCACTTGGGTATCGGGGGGAGCTGGTATACTGCTACAGCTAGGGTAGAGGGGCTCTCCTCTCCAGAAGGGAGACCCCTTTCACCTGGGTGTCAGCGGGAGCTCATATACTACAGCAGCCACAGGTAGAGGGGCCTTGCCCCTCTAGGCGGGAGACCACTCCCACCTGGTTGGGGGAGTGTGGATCCTATACTCCCTAGCCAGGGTAGAGGGGACTTCCATTCCAGGCAGGAGATCTCTCCCAAGGGTGTGTGTGTGTGTGGGGGGAGCTCGTATCCTGCTGCAGCCAGGGTAGAGGGGACTTGCCCCTCTATGCGGGAGACCCCTCCCACATGGGTGTCGGGGGACCTCCTATACCGCCAAAGCATCTACATTCATCAAACAAACTCTTCTCAAGTTTAAGAGTCAAATAGACCACAAAAAATAATTCTGGGTGACTTTAAAATACCTTTTTCACCACTGGATAGATCTTCCAATCAAAAGCTAAAAAAAGAAACTATATAACTCAATAATACAATCAATAACTTAGACTTAACAGACATACACACAATATTTCATCTATCAATGAGTGAATACACTTTCTTCTCAGCAGCACATGGATTTTTCTCTAAAACAGACCACATATTATGTCACAAAGCAACTTTAAGCAAATACAAAAGAGTAGAGATATTACCCTGCATTCCATCAGATCATAATGGAATAAAATTAGAAATGAATGATAAACTAAAAAATAGAAGCTACTCCAACAGAGAGAGACCAAATAATGCTACTGAATGAGCAGTGGAATATATAAGACATTAAAGAGGAGAATAAAAAATTCTTAGAGGTAAATGAGAACACTGATACAACATATCAAAATCTCTTGGACACTATGAAGTCATTACTAAGAAGAAAGTTCATTGCATGCAGTTCATTCCTTAAAAGAAGAAAAAGTGAACAAACAAATGACCTAGAATTACATCTGAAAGCCCTAGAAAAAAGAAGAACAAATCAACACCAAAAGCAGTAGAATACAGGAAATAATTAAAATCAGATTTGAAATCAATGAAATTGACACAAAAGAAACAGTAGAAAAAAATTGACAGAACAAAAAAATTGCTTCTTTGAAAAGATAAATAAAATTGATAAACCTTTAGCCATGCTAATGAAGGGAAGGAAAGAGAAAACTCAAACAACTAACATCTGTGATGAAAAAGGAAATATCATGACAGACATTACAGAAATTCAGAAGATAATTAGAAATTTTTTTGAAAATTTGTACTTCAATAAAATAGAAAATATCAAAAGCTTTGACAAATTTCTAGAGTCCTATGATTTGCCCAAACTGAATCAGGATGATATACACAAGTTAAACAGATCAATTTCAAGCAATAAAATGGAAGACACCATTCGAAGCCTACCTACCAAGAAAAGCCCAGGACCACATGGATATAAAGCTGAGTTCTACAAGACCATCAAAGAAGAACTAATACCAATACTTCTCAAATTATTCCATGAAATAGAAAAAGAATACTTTCAAACTCATTCTATGAGGCCAATATCACCCTCATTCCAAAACCAGGAAAAGACATATCAAAGAATGAAAACTACAGACCATTATCTCTAATGAACATAGATGCAAAACTTCTCAACAAAATTCTAGCAAATCAAATACAAAAACATATTAAAAAGCGTGCACCACAATCAAGTGTGGTTCTTCCCAGGGATGCAAGATTGGTTCAAAATACAGAAATCAATAAATGTAATTCATCATATGAGTAGACTTAAAGATAAAAATCATGTGATCATCTCAATAGAGGCAGAAAAAGCATTCAAGAAAATACAGCACCCCATAGTGTCAAAATACTAGAAAAACTAGGAATATAGGAACATATCTCAAAATTGTAAAAGCTATCTATCCTAAGCCCTAGGCCAGCATCATTCTAAATGGAGAAAAATTGAAAACATTCCCTCTAAAAACTGGAACAAGACAAGGATGCCCTCTTCACCACTTCTGTTTAACATAGTCTTGAAACTCTAACCAGAACAAGTAAACAGATCAAAGAAATTACAGGGATATGGATAGAAAAAGAACTCAAGCTATCACTATTTACCAATGACATGATTCTATACCTAGAGGAACCAAAAAATTCTACCGGAAAACTTCTAGAACTAATAAATGAATTCAGCAAAGTAGCAGGATATAAAATAAACACCCATAAATCCAATGCATTTCTGTATATCAGTGACAAATCCTCTGAAAGAGAAATGAGGAAAATGAGGAAAGCACTCTACAATGAAAACTACAGAACATTAAAAAATAAACTGAAGAAAAACACAGAAGATGGAAAGATTCCCCATGCTCCTGGATAGGCAGAATTAATATTGTCCAAATGGCCATACTACCAAAAGCATTATACAGATTTAATGCAATTCCTATTAAAATCCCAATGATATTCTTCATAGAAATAGAAAAAGCAGTAATAAAATTTATTTGGAAAAATAATTGACCCAAAATAGTTAAAGCAATCCTTAGCAAGAAAAGTGAAGCAGGAGGCATCACAATACCAGACATTGAACTATACTACAGAGTTATAATCACAAAAACAGCATGATATTGACATCAAAATAGATGTATAGACCAAAGGTACAGAATAGAGGACACACAGACAAACCCACATAAATAGAGTTGTTTCATACTATACAAAGATGCTGAAACCATTCAGTGGAAAAAGATAGGCTATTCAACGAATGGTCCTGGCAAAACTGGAATTCCATATTTAGTAAAATGAAAGTAAACCTCTATCTTTCACCCTACACAAAAGCCAACTCAAAATAGATCAAAGATTTAGGCATTAGAACAGAGACCCTGAGCCTAATAGAAGAAAAAGTAGGTCCAAATGTTCATCATGTCAGCCTAGAATCTGACTTTCTTAAGACCCTGAATGTTAAAGAAGTATAATTGAGAATCAATAAATGGGATGGATTCAAATTAAAAAGCTTCTCAGAAAAGGAAATAGTCAATAATGTGAGGACAGAGCCTACATATTGGGAGAAAATCTTTACCACATGCACCTCTGATAAAGTCTTAATCTCTAGAATATATAAATAACTCAAAAAAATCAATAAATTGTCTAAGTAACTGAAAAGACACTTCATAGGAGAAGAAATACAATTGATAAACAAATATATGAAAAAGTGTTCAACGACTCTAGTAATTAGAGTTATTCAAATCAAAGCTACACTAAGATTTTTCCTATCAGAATTGCAATCATAAAAAATTTAGGCAACAATAAATGTTGGCGAGGATGTGGGGACAAAGGTACACTCAGACATTGCTGGTTGGACTGAACATTGGTGCAACAACTCTGGAAAGCAGTATAGAAATTCAGAAAACTGGGAATGTAACCATCATTTGACCCAGCTATCCCACTCCTCAGTTTATACCCAAAGGATATAAAATCAGCATACCATAGTGACACAGTCACATCAATGCTCATAGCAACTCAATTCAAAATAGCTAAACTATGGAACCAACTAAGTAAGATGTTTCGCCATGTTCTTACAGAGTCTGTTGCATTGATTATTCACAGTGCCATCATTCCCTCCTCCCATGCTGCTTGGTCTTCCCCCACTCCCGGCCTTGATTTATTACCCACTATATTGTTCCCAGCACAGACCTTTTTATCACTGTCACATACGGGCCTGGTGATGAGATATACTTGGTAGTGGCTGGAGGGGCAGGAGGAAGCAGTAGAAACCAACAAGATGGAAGTTAGCAACTGATTTATTTTTTCTTTCTAAAACTCATCTCTGCTTATATTTTGGAAGGTCTCAGACATAATTATGTCTGTTTACATAAAGCAAAATTCAGTCAACTCTTTGAAGAGCAACATGTAGACTTCATGGTTATGTTTAACTAGGAGCCCTGAAATAGGTTAGCAGAAGCAAAAACTTCAATTATTAAACAATTACTAAGTGCCAGATATGGTAATATGTGCTTCCCTTGAATGATCATGTGGTTATTTAGCAAAACAACAAACACATAAAAAAAAGCAAAAGCCCCTTGTTTCACGGATGATGTTTTAATTCCTCCTTTTCTTGTGAAGAAAATGAATCAAGAGGTCTAATCATATAATTACAAGAAGAGTGGACCCAAGATTTGTCCTTGCTTGCTGCCATCACATGTGCTCTCATGACTCTATAAATACTGTCTGCAGATTTGGATAGGATGATGAAAATTTTTCTTAGTGAGTTAAATGGATTTTCCATTCATGAGTTTAAAAAATTTAATTGGGGCAAATAAAACATGAAATATATAAAACAAAAAAAGAAAAAATGAAGAATTAGTGAAGAAGTTCTGAAAATCCACCTTCCCAACTCTCCTATGTCTCCAGGGATTCAAGAACATTCCATTAACATGCCTTTTTGAAGACCCTGGTTAGTATAACACTATCTTTTTGGAGAGGAAGACAATGATGACCCAAGGGACTAAATGACAAATGGACCGTGTTCTTAGTGAGTATTGTCACTCCCAGCTCTGCACCTCACCACATTTGCTCTAATTTGATGACTGCATATATTCTTTCAGGTATGAGAAACAGTGTAGTCCATTAATGAGCATCAAGTTAACAAATAAGCATGACAGGTCATTTATTCACTCCATAAATACTGACTGAGTTCCCATTATGTGCCAGGTCCTGCTGTGGCTACTGGGGATAGGGCGGAAGGAGGAGCACGCAGACATACCTGCTATGATGCAGTTTGCATTCCGCAGGAAGAGTCACGAAACAAAACAAGATAAATAAGAATATAGCATGATATTATACATCAATGCTGGGGAAAATGCAGAATGAGAAAGAGATAGATTGTGTACATGGGAGCTGTGGCAAGTACTTTAGATAGAACAGGCTAAAAAGGGCCTCGGGATAGTGGAGATGGAGAAAGGACTAAGAGGGTGAAGAACCTTGTAACCTTGTTGATGTCTACAGCAAGTGTGGTCTAGGCAGAGAAAACAACCTGGGAAAAATCTGGAAGAAGAAATGTGTGATGTTTCCTTGAGAAATAGCAAGAGGATCAGTAGGAATGGTGGGCAGTGAGCAAATCATTTGGTGGTAGGATCTGAGGTCAAAGAAATCAATAGAAAGTTTCTAATTAGTGGAGTATTAGAAGTTTATCCTTTGTTTTATTGATTGATTGATTGATTGATTGATTTGAGAAAAGGTCTCACTATGTTGCTTATGTTGTCCTTGGACTGTGTGGCTCAAGCCATCCTCCTGCCTCAGTGACCCAAATAGCTTATACTATGGGTGTGTGACACAAGCCAGACTTACAAATTCATCTTTATTTTTTCCCCACACTTTTTTAATTGGTGCATTATAGTTATACATACTGATAGGATTGGTTGTTATATATTTGTACACATACAATATAACAAAATTACTGAACTATTGGGGTAGAAAAATGTTTAGTTTTATGATTAACTGCCACTGTGCCTGAGAATTTGAGCAAATTACGATATGTGCATATATGAACCCCACTGTTACATATGATTAAAATCACCATTAAAATAATAAAATAAATTTAAAACAAAGTAAAATGATTAAAATAGGGAAAAGAATTTTAGTTTCTTATTTTTTTCATTTAAAAATTTTAGCCACTCACGTGATCCTGTAAGCACCTCTCATTGTGATTACATTCTGATGATCACTTGTTCAACTGGCTAATAGATATCTCTAGCTCTTCTTTTATGAAGTGCTTGATTTACTCATTTTTAATGGAATTGCTTGCCTTTTCATGACTGAGTTGTAGGAGTATTCCTGTGTATTATGTTTTACAGTAAAAATCATCAGAAAACTGAAATTAAATAGAAATGAAACCTATAGGTATAAGCTTCCATTAAAGCCATCAGCAAGTGCTCTTCTAATTAACAATGACCCCAGATTCTATTTTAAGACATTAAATTTGTCTTTCTTATATAAAATATTCGTTCTTTTTTTTCCTATACAGCAAGCATCAACCATAAAAACCACCATAGAGAAGTCAATAAAAATTTAAAAACAGAAAAAGAAACAAAGAAAGTACAAAGTATTAGAAATTAAATCTGTCATTTATTACCATATACAAATAGACTAAAAAATCACACAAATCCAAGATTGCTTTATTATATAAAAAATATACCCATATTCTATTTATAAGACCCAGCATGCAAATACCCTAAAACAAGAAAAGAGTTTAGAAAAACATGTATTGGGGAAATAATAATGCAATAACAGATGATACACACACAAATAAATGTATATGTAAATGAAAGAGTGACTGATATATATATGGCTATATATATATCAGAAATTTAAGGGATAAAATGTGCTGCTATATTAAGATGTCTACTTGTGAGAGTGATATAATGATTCTAAATTTGTATATGCCTTATTCTATAGATTTAAAATATATGAGATAAAAATTTACAGAGTTCTGAAGATGAATAAATCAAACATACAAATGTAAAAATTAACATATTGAAAATCATAGGTCAAGAAGAAAAAATATGCAGCAAGAATATGGAGTATATAAACAGCACTGTTCAAAGTTTTATTGAATAGATAATTAAACAGAATTGAACCCAACAAGTAGAGAACACAGTATTTTTTTTCTACTACACTTTGCACCTTTATAAACATTAATCCCAAACTTAACCTTAAAACATATCTCAACCTCTATTATAGAATATGGCATGTTCTCTGATTTCTGTTTGAAATGTAATTACAGAATAAACTATAAAGCAAATGATAAAATGCCATATATAAATTTTAAAATAAATTTCTTAATTATACACAATTCCAAGTAGAATGTATAGTGGATATTTAAAATATTTAGTAACATCAACAATGAAAAATACATATCAAAATTTGGAAGAGAAATAAACTGGTAATTATAAAAAAGATAGTTTTAAAAGCTTATGTTATAAAAGTAAAAGGGATAAATATCAATAATCTAAATGTTGTAAAGATAACTACAGAATACTCTCCCTCAAAATAAATATTTTCCAAAGGAGATAAAAAAATAATGACATTACCAGAAATAAAGACACAATCAAGCATTCATAGACCCACAACCATTTGTTAAAATGACTAATATAATTGACAAACTCCTGCTGGTTGTGATCAAGAGAATGAGGAAAAGCTATGAAAGAAAGAACACTAGTTTTGGATAAAGAACCATAAGAAGAGTTGTAGCAGAAACTAAAAAGTGTACAGGAAAATATTAAGAGCAGATATATTCCAATCCATTTGAAAACATATGCAATCGAAAATATTGTCAAAATATAAATTACCAAATGTAATATAATATTATCTGATAATCAATAAATTATCAAATACCATGTTATAACTAGGTATTTTAAAACCATTAGAATGGTTTCCAAAGAGAAAGCAGGGGACCCATGTAGTTTTACAGGGAAGTGTTTTGACTTAGGATCTCACCTCTCCTTAAATAAACCTTGAACCAAGCTTTTAAATGAAGCTTTATCATTGGGAAGGGATCCTAAGGATCATTGATCCCTAGGAAGTAGAAAAGAGAAACAGGAGGAAGAAATTCAAGAAAGGATATGTTAATGAACAAAGTGCCTGTGGGCCACTGAGCTGCATCCCTGGAGGAAGCTCTGAGTGGTTATGTAGTCAAGGCCTTCAGATTTTACCACGTTAGAAAAAGGAAGCAGGGAATCCACACACTGACACCCACTTGTTACTGGTTGCTGCTTTTCCCAGGGGCATTTATTACCCAGCATTGCTGCCCATAATGTGAAATGGGCAAACTAACTTACAACATCCAGAGAAAACTCCCAGGCTGTCACCAGTGTTCGTGGCAAAAAATTCACCTGTATATCTAGGATTGTGAGTACGGAGGGTGGGGCTGTACAACTATCTGCTAAAATTCACAAACATTTAAGGAACAGATAATCCCAATCCGACACCATATTTACACTACCAAAAGGAAGGGAAATTATAGCTAAATCCATTCTCAAACTAAAGGCAAAAAAAAAAACAACTAAATTTATGTTAGTAAATCAAATTCAGCAGTTTTTCAAGTTGGATGATACACAGAAATTTATGCTTGACTTAATAGTAAAAAGTTGATTAATGTGGTTTGTTTACATAAACAGATTAAGAAGAAAATAGCCATAAGAACATCTCAATAGATAACCAAAAATCTACTTGGCAAAATGCACTACCAATATATGACAAAATAAGGAACAAAATAAGACTCCCTTAAATTGATAATGAAGAACAGCAAGTGCAGTAAAAACTAGAGAAAATGTTGTACCATATAGATAAATGTTTCAAAGCATTTTCTTTAAAATCAAAAATAAGGCAGTGATACCTCTTGTCATTGTTTGCAGTCAACATCATACAAGGTACTTGAGCCCCAGAAAGTAAGGTTAACTTAAATCATAAGCCTCAGAAAGATGTAAACAAAAAAAAAATTGTTTTTAGATGGTATGGTTGTTTACATAGAAACCAAAAAGCATCCACAGACAAATTATTAGTACTAATAATAAGAGAGTTCATCAATGTGTCTGTGAGATGTAAGATCAATGTACACGATCAATTGTATTTCCACATACCAGCATATTTCAGAAAACATAATTAAAGAAAATATTTCCCTTTCCAAGACCATCAAAAAACATATGAGAGGATTGAGAATAAATATAACAAAAATGTGCAAGACTTCTATAGAAAATTGTAAAAGAAGTTCAAACTAAAAGGAGCGATATATCATGTTTATTGACAACCACTATAAAATGTGACCATTCTCTTTGTATTGATCTATGAATCAATGCAGTTACAATCAAACGTGAAATAGAATTTTAGTGGAATTGACAAACTGATTCCAAAATTGTGTGGAAAAGCAAATGACAAAAATAGCATGATTTTTCTGAAAAACAAGTTGAGAAAATTACACCTTCCAGATATCATGACACATATAAAATTGAACTAGCTAGGAGAGTGTAGCACTGGATAAAAAATTAATTATTTAATAAATAGGGTGGAATAACTAGTCCATATTAAATGGATATTACATAATATACTATGTAATTAAATAATATATTGCTGTCATTGTATTTTATATAATTTAACATAAATTTTATATAATTTTTTACATAATTTTATATAAACTTTAATAAAGTTATCTAATGCAACTATCACACTATATAAAAATCAATTCTAAATGGAATAAGAAAAGGTGAAATTATAAATATTCAGAAAAAAATATAGGACAATATATTTATAAAATAGCACATGGGAAACTCGAGTAAATTAAAAACAAAAAGGACCAACATAAAGGAAATTATTGATGAATTTAAGAATGTGAGTAAATTAAATTGAAAATATTTGTTCATTAAGAAACCCTGTAAACTTGGTCTACTATATCAAAAGTACGGACTGTCTTAGCAGTAGACTTTATCATCTTTCAGTTCTGGAGGTGAAAGCCTGTAAGAGGAGGGTACCTGCAAGGTAGGTTTCTGGGGAAGCCTTTATGCTCACTTCACACACAGCTCTTTTGGGGGGCCTCCTCACCTGTCTTCTTCATTCTTGCACTTGAAGAGACAGTTCTTATGTGTCTTCATTTCTTGCAAGGAAAACAAGTTCATCAAATAAAGACCCCATCTTTATGAATTCATTTAGCGTTAATACCTCCTTAGTAGTCCTATCTCCAAATACAGTCCTATGGATACAAACATACAAATACAGTTTAGGGATTCCACATATAAACTTTGGGGGACACAGTTCAGACCATAGCAGACGTGTAGAAATATTAATTTAAAAAAAATAATCAGAAAGCACAAAGTAGGAAAACAAATTTGCAACACATACAATTGACAAAGAAACACATTTAGAACATATGAATTACAAATTAGTAAGATGAGATAAGATAACAGAAATTAGCCAAGAGACTTGAACAGGTTTTCACAGAAAAACATATTAACTGGACAATTAAATCATTAAGACATGTTCAACCTCATTAGGGCCCAGAGAAATGTAAATTAAACCAAAGGGAAATATTTCACACCCACATGACTCATTACAAAGTGTTTATAACATCAAGTATTAACAAAGAGGTGGCCACACCGTCATACCACTTCAGTACATGATCATCTGGTAAACCTGATGCTTCCCAGCTCCTTCATGATCAGAAAGTAGGTGCCCCAATATTTGTAAAAGAATGTAAGAAATAAAATGTCTCAAATGTTCATCAATATAAAGTAAAAATTGTGTTACAATTTTACAGTGGGTCAGATACAAAAATAAAATTGAGTTATGTCTATGTACATCACCTCAGATGAATAACCTAAAATTATAGCTCAGAAACTAAATTAAACATGGATTAATGTTCCGTGTTTTTGTGTATGTGCATCTTTCTGTGAGTGTTTAAGTGGTATGTGTGTGTGCATTTAAGCTATAAAGACAGATCTGAGATTCTAAATGTGTTATTCCATTAATAGCAAACAGTGATCCTCAGAGACTTGGGCAGATAAAGTATAGAAGGGACTTGAAATGTGTGGGTGCACTCATTTTATGGGCACAACCAGAAATCAAAGTGGGCCCCTTTAAAATTAAAAGAAGAACAACAACAAAAACAGCAAGATATATCTAAAGGACACAACAATTCACTAAAAGCATCTACCACTAGCCAAATATGGGACAATTTGAGTACATCAGTTTTCCCTTTGTGTGTAATAAAAAAAAAAATGTTTACCCAGACTTAAAGAAATAAAACAGGATCTTTAGTTTTATTGGATGAAAATGCAGGCTTGACTGGGGTTGAGCTCAGGGTCCCACATCAGGTGGTGGCCAGCTAGCATTTTTATCTGGCGGATTAAATAAGTAATCCACTTCCAGAATCCAGTTCTTTGCGTGTAAGGCTGTTTCGTCCAACTGTTGGTGAGAACTCCTCTAAGTTTTTAGGGCCAACCTCACACTTCCTGTCATCTCTCCTTTATGTTCAAAAGTAACTGAGGGGAATCTCTCACATCAAATCCTCCCCACATTTTGAATTATTTTTCCAGGAAGAATATCACCAACAGTGGGACTAATACATATCCTAAGCTCCCTGACATGGTGTACTGAGGACATAATCTCATTTCTGCACTTCTGCCAAGAGTGAATCCTGAGCAATCCCGAGGCCAATGCACTGAGGATTCTTCCACATCAAAAGTACTAAGCATATTAAAAACAAAATGAGAAATAGGTCCACAAAATAGAAACACATAAGACAAATAAGAGCCACATGATCTCATATTAGATTTTGGTTTAAATGAATAAAGAATCAATAAAGAACATTTTTGAGATAATTAATGAAATTTATTATAAACTTTGGAATAGATAATAATATTAGATTAATGGTCAATTTCCTGATTTTTATAATTGCACTTTCCTTGAACTTAGGAAATAAACAGTGAAGTATTTAGGGATAAAAGGAAATGATTCTGTACCTTAATTTCAAATGGTATGGAAAGAAATAAAATATGTTTGTGTATGTGTGTGTTTGTGTGTGTGTGTGTACACACATACCACAGGCACACACATATGCATACACATACAGAGGTAAAGAGTAGGGAAAGAAATGTTGAGAATGATAAAAGAACACTTTGGCTTCTTGTATTTTGCATTAAATTTTAAATTTTATTAAAATAACTTAAAGAAAAATAAGAGCAGTATGAAAATGCTTAGGGGCAGAGGTTAACCTTGGGAGGAGAAGCCATTTGGTTTAGAAATGGCAGGAAATAAAGGAGATTTGGTATTGCTCTGGGTTTGGGCAGTGTTTTAGTTATAAAATTGGATGTTAGAAACACAAACTTACATTTTGTTCTTATTCTTTTGTTTTACATATGAACAAAAGAGAGATAGGAAGGAAGAGAGGGAGGGAAGGAAAAATAAAGGAAGAAGAAAGGGAGGAAGATAAACAAGTGAGTAAGATTCTTTTGCTTCTTTAAAGGGCAACTAGGCTCTTTCCATTATTATATTATCATGTTGTTTTTACCAATGTTAATTCTCAGACCTGCAGTGGCTAATTTTATGTGTGAACTTATCTGGGTGATGAGGTCCCCCACGCATTTAGACAAACATTTTTTTCTGTGTGAGGGTATTTCTGATAACTTTAACATTTAAATCAATAGACAGTGAGTCAGCAAGTGATTCTCCCTTGTGTGGTGGGCTTCATCCAATTAGCTGAAGGCCTGATAGGAACAAGAAGGTTGACATTCTGTACTAAACAAGAACACTGAAGAACAGGAAAAGCAATTTTGGCTCTCAGTTTCAGAAGTTCAGTCTATAGACCATGAACCACCAATGCTTTGGACCCAAGATAGGACAGAATATCATGGTGGAAAGAAGTGGCAGGGGAAAGCTGTTCATCTTATAGCAGGTGGGAAGTAGAGTGAGATATCGAGGTACCAGTGTCAAAATGTAAACCCAAAGGGCATGTCTCCAGTGACCTACTTCCTCCAGCTACAATCTACCTGCCTACAGTTACCCAGGACAGTAATTCTTTCAAATTCTTAATCCATCAAATGGATTAATTCACTCTTTTGGTTATATCTCTCATAATCTAGTTATTTCACCTCTGAACATTCCTGCATTTTATGACTTATGAGTTTTCCAGGACACATCATATCAAAACCATAACACCTTCTCTTGAGCAAGAAGAAACTCTTCTTGCTTGACTGCATTTTGAGTTGGGACATTGAATTCTCCCTGTCTTCAGACTAACTGATGTTCTGGCTTTGGGGAGTTTTGAGACTGCTTGCTGGCCATTAGACTGAAAATTGGCTCACCTGCTTCTCAACTCTGACTCTCAGCAACTTGTTTGTAGACTACATATAGATAGACTTGTCAGCCTGCACAGTCACATGAGCTGATTACACTCACACACATTCTCACACACCCTAGGTTCTATTTCTCTGAAGAACTACAACTAACACAGACCCCTGTCTCAAAACCATTTGATCTGCATATTAACAAAGCACTTTTTGAGCTCGATTCCAGACTTTCTGAATCTGAAGCTCTGTGATTATTCAAATTCTAGAACCTAATAGAGCAAAGGAAATGGAGGGTGGGGTGGTGGAGAGAAAGTGAAGGAACTGTAGAACGAAACCAACCGAATTATGTTCAGCGCATGTAAGAATGTATCACAATGAATTCCATTCTCACGTATAAGTATAATCCACCAACTAGCAGTGGACTCACCAGTGGAGGTGAGGATAGGGATCCAAGTGAGGAAAGAGGGGAGGAAGGCAGACGTCCTAGGGAATGAAATGTACCAAATTATGTGTATATAGGAAGTCACAATGTATCCCATTATGATGTATAATTACAATGAATAAAGTTTTTTTTTAAAGGGTTTAACTTCTTGGAGCTGAGGTAGTGGATCATGGTAGAGTGCTTACTTTGCATGTGCAAAGCCCTGGGTTTGATCCTCAGCATCATATAAAAATAAATAAATAAAGGTTTGGGGTCCAACTACAACTAAAAAATAAATATTAAAAAATGGGGGGTTAACTTCTAAACAAGCTCCTCCTTACTTTATATAAAGCACATTTTCAGAACCTGTACACATTGGAATTTACTAGAACATGCATTTGTCTTTAAATTTATGTCCCGGACTAAACATCTATTATAATGAGATGACTTTATGTTCTGTGGAGCTTCTAACCCTATTTTTTAGAGTATAAAATACTATAGCTGCCTTGTGGTCCACGCTAATCCAGATAATAGCTTTCCATTTGCCCAGGTTTAAGTTGATAGGTGGGAATTTCTGATCCAAGGTCTTTTCCTAGTACATTGCTTCTTGGAAAGGGAATCTCTGCTTTATTAATTTGCTCACCATTCTTCAGGCTGAGCACTTGGAAAACAAGCAAACAAACAAAACAAAAAATCCCTCCACAGTGCTAAATCCACTGCATAATATTTAGTGCTTGCTCTCATCTTCCCTGAACTCTCACCAGCATTTCACATTCTTATCTCTCATCCTTTTTTGCAACACACCTTCTTTGGTGTTTGGAAAGCAATGCTGGCTATTCTTTCTCCTTTTATTTGGGCTACTCATCTTGTCTCCCCTGCAGCTTACCATCATCCACCTGATCCACCATGCCACAGCTTCATGCTTTCTAAGTGGATGCCTCACCTTTTTCATTCCTGCTTCTGTTCCTTAGCAATCTATTTCATACATATGGCTTTCATAATTACCTAGAGGCTAAACATTTCTACCTCTGCCTTGAACTTTCTTCTAAGTCCCAGACACATGCATACAAATGTCTACTTGACATCTTTATTTAATATATCAAAGCCATTTTGAACTCACAATGTCAAAAGACAAAAACTCATTATTTAACCCTTGCTTATACCCTAGGACAAAAAAGAAATTGTATCTCCTGTAGCATTTCCCATCTTGGGTAAATGGTACTAGCATTGATTAAAATATAAAATAAAGGGCTGAGATTATGGTTCAGTGGCAGAGCGCTTCCTCACACATATAGGGCACTGGGTTTGATCCTCAGCACCAAATAAAAATAAACAAAATAAAGATACTGTGTCCATCTATAACTAAAAAATTATACACACACACACACACACACACATTTAAAATACACAATGTTAAAATTATCCTTTGGCACTTCCTCTCACTGTAGTAAATGAATTAGCAAATGATATGGATTTTATCTCCTGTGTATCTTCATTTTGCCCACATTTCCCTAAGTTCACTCCCATTCTCTAATGCAAGTTATTATTTTTCACTGGTCCAAGGGAAGTTTTCCCCGGGGTGGCCTATGTCCAGATTCTTGTCTTCCTGAGCAAAGAATTGAGCATGATGTCAGAGGTAGGAAGAAAAGGAGAGGCTTACTAAAAGTAAAAAGGAACACCTTGGGACAGCAAAGTGGGCTGAGTTGCCAAATAGCTCAAGGCCCTGTCCACATAGTGCTACTTGCTTTTATTGGGCCATGCTAATTCTCCTCCTTCTCCCCTGGGTGTATTTGGTGTTGACTGGCACCTTGATTGACAAATTAATTTTTGTTAATTTCTTTTCTAATGCCTTTGTTTGCCCCCCCCCACAACACACGGAAAATGCATAGACTTGGAGAAAACACCAATGTTGATGATGATGTTAACTAGCTAGCATCAATTTAACTTTAGGTCAATCCCTTGGGCTATGGCACATGCCCAAGATTGCGGACTTTTCTTCTTCATCTTGAATTTCTCTTCTAGTTGTCTAACTTCCTTCCTTTAACTTCAAGGTGCCCACTTTTCCTCACAGGAAGGGACTTCAGGTGGAATGCATGGTGGAAGAGCTGAGAGCCCTGGGTTCAGCTGAGAGTCCTCAGAGGTGGTGCCTTTCCTGTGCTCAGTCTCCTATTTAGCATTGCCTTGACATTGCAAACAACTCTCAGGGAATCTCCAGACCCCTAATCTTTTAAGAAATTCAGCATATCTCAGCTAATTCTCTTTTTAAACACAAGTAATATCACATTTTTATTTCTATATATGCACACATGCTAAATTAAGAAATATAAGAGATTTCTAATTTTTTTTAGTTTTAAAAATCAAAACTATCATCATAGTATAAATACGAATGAGTTATATGATCTTCATTTATTTTACACCATTAGGACAGGTCTTCATGTCTTTTCTTAAAGATTCCCAGCTCCCTTCCACCTCAGGGTCTGGTTACTTGCTGTTTGCTTCCTCTGAGAACTTTTATCTCGTATCAATTTAGTTTTCCCTCTTTATCGTATTCACGTCTTTATCCAAATACTACCTCAAAGAAGACTTTTCTTTTCATATCAATTGAAAGTACTTTTAACCCATCACTATTTCCTTTTCTATGTGACTTTTTTTTGTACCATTTATGATTAACTCAAGTTAGATTATATATTTGGCTATTTACTTCAATCCTCATATAGTCATTTCCTACTAGTACAGTTTCATAATGAAACAGAACATCAGTAATGCTAATTGGCAGCCTTGAAAAGTTTTTTTACATGTATACAATCATTGAATTCTTGTTTTCTTCCTGGAAAATGTGCCTTCCCCCTAAGATTGTCAGATTTTTTTCTCCCCTCATAACTATATGACTAATATGTTACAAACTTCTGATAGGTTCTCAATAAATATTCTTTGAATGAACTCATCTAACTATGAATGCATGAACATCATTCAGCTTCTGCTGGCCTTGGTCATCTCTCCTTGACCACAGGTTCAAAGGCAATCTTAATCTCCCTCCTCCTGTCACTCTTTTAGCCATGGTAGATCAAGACTAAAACAATAATCAATGAATGCATGTTTGAATTGAAATTTATGATGAATGTACAAAGAAACCCACCCAATTCACAGTGGACATGAAAAAATAATTAAATACATGCAGGGTAACATATTTTGTAGAAAAATTACTGAGTTCTAGCAAATGCTGCTAGTGTTTTGCTGAATGAACCATTCCTCCGGTTTTTGAAACTATTATCTCTTATAAGTCTTTTGGGAGATGTTGCTACCAACTTCAGACAGAGAAGAATTGAAGCAGCAAATGTTTAATACGGGAGGTCATGAGGCAGAGAAGAGAAAAAACACAAGGAAGAATATATAAGCAAAATTACAGTGCACAAAGCCTGGCATGATGGCACACATCTGTATCCCAGTGATTCAGGAGGCTGAGAAAGGAGGATCACAGGTTTAAGACTAGCTTCAGAAATTTAGTGAGGCCCTAAGCAATTTAGTGAGACCCTGTCCCTGGGAATGTGGTTAATGGTTAAGCACCCCTGGATTCAATCCCCAGTAACAAACAGACAAACAAATAATAATACAGTACAAAGTACCACCCCAGAGTAGGTTTTATCTCCAGGCATGGTTCATTACCATTCCAAGGTGAGGAAGGTATCTCCGAATCTCAGATGGGGGCAGGTGGCATCTGAAAGATGGTTCTATCTGATAGGAAAAGTCCCAGACACTAGGGTTAGATACTCAGGCTTTTGAAAATAGACCTGGAAAGAGAAAACTGTGTACTTGAACATCTTTGGTAGAGAGAGAAATTATCTAGCTGGAACCTGGGTTAAAATAAATACTTATTATTTTGATTCTTAGTATCTGGTCAACTTACCCATACATATTTGAGTACTCAGGCCTTCTCTGTAAATAGGAAGAAAAAACATAAATTGAAAAAGATAAAGTTAAAGAAACTAATGTGTCCTGGTTCCTGTGTCCAGCTATTTTCATGCCCCATCTCTCTTAATCCTCAGAGCAAGCATTCAAGATGCATTGTGAGAAAGTGGCATATTGCCATCACCTGGGGAAACAGTCTTACCAGCAAGAATTTTCAGATGTGTTGATCAACTTATCCTTCTCCTGAGAATCTTTAGGATGAGTGAATTCAAGAAGATGCCAAATAATCCCAGATGCCCATTTTACAGAAAAGGAGAATGAGGTTCAGAAGAGATAACACCTTTTCCAAAAGTGGCCTAGCTAGTATGATAAAGTCACATTTGCTCTCAAATGCTCACTTCACAATTATGGAAATCTGTGAATATGGTATGTTACATGGTTTGGATGTGAAGTGCCCTCAAAAGCTCATGTGTGAGACAATGCAAGTTAAAGAGGAGAAATGATTGGGTTATGAGACCCTTAACCCAATTGGCGAATTAATCACCTGATGGAATTAATTCAGTGGTAACAGAAGGTAGGTAGGTTGTGACTGTAGAAAGTGGAGCATTGGGGGCAAGGCTTTGGAGTACATATTTATATCTGGCAAGTGGATATCTTTCTGTCTGCTCTCAGATCATCATGTGAGTGGCTTCCCTCAGAAAATCTTTTGCTGTGAGATTTAGCTTCACATCAAACCCTGAGGAATGGAGCCAGCCTCCTATGGACTGAGACCTCTGAAACTTTGACCCCTCAAATAAATTTTTTCTCCTCTACAATTGTTCTTGTCTGATCTTTAGTCACAGCAGCAGAAAAGCTGACTAAAATACATGGAAATAGAGAAATAGTCAGAAAATGAGATTAAGGTTGCTATTGCTAATCAGCTGACTTTAAAAATGGGGGATTATCCTGAATTACCCAGATGAAACCAAAGGAGTCCTCAGATAAGAAAAACAGAGGCGACAGAGTCAGCTCTCTCTCTCTCTCTCTCTCTCTCTCTCTCTCTCTCTCTCTCCTTCCTGGTGCCATGTTCCTGCTTGATTTACACCACCACACTCTTAGACCATGATGTTCTGCTTGACCTCAAGACCCAGGAAATGAAGTCAGCTGTCTATGTACCGAGACCTGTCAAACTATGAGCCTCAAAATAAACTTTTCCTCTTATAATTATTCTTGTTGGTCTTTTGGTCACAGCAAAAGCTGATAAAATACTCATACATATGGAGTCCTTCCTGCAAAAAATGTTTAAGAATGAATGAATGAAATGTTATACGCACACATATACATACAATGGAATATTTTTTGACAATAAAAATAGAATAAAGTACTGAGACATAGTATGACATGAATGTTGTTGGATGAAAGAAGCTAGATGTAAAAGAAGTGATAGTGTATGATACTCTTAGTGTTAGATCCCCAGAATAAGCAGATCCATAAATCCACAACGTGGACCCATGGTTGCATAGGGCTGACAAGGATGAGAAGATGGGAGATCATGATGAGAAATGACTACTGGATTTCTTTTTTGTTGTAATAAAAATGTTCTAAATCTGGGTGTGATGGCATATGCTGTAATCTCAGTTATTCAAGAGACTGAGGCAGGAGGATTTCCAAGTTTAGTTTGAGGTCAACCTGAGAGACTTAGTGAGACCCTGTCTCAAAAGAAGAAAGAAAGAAAGGAAGGAAGGAAGGAAGGAAGGAAGGAAGGAAGGAAGGAAGGAAGGAAGGAAGGAAAGAAGGAAGGAGGAAGGAAGGAAAGAAAGAAAGGAAAGGACTGGGGATGTGGCTCAGTGGTGGAGTATTTTCCTACCATGCATAATAAATACCTGGATTCAAACCCCAACACCAACAGAAAAAAAAAGTTCTAAAATTGATTATTACAATGGTTGTATAAATCTCTAAATATACCCCAAATGATTGACTAAACATACTAAAACTGACTAAATGTACTGAAAACCACTTTAACTGGATGCAGTATGTGAAATATTAATTATATTTTAATAAAACTGTGACATGAAAAAAAAGGTTTGAAGAAAAAAAATTTTAAAAAAAGGAAACTAAAGGATCTAGCATTGCATATGGATAACTTTGCATGAAATTAATCACTGTGTTCTGCTTTCCAAAATTATTTCCATTTCAAACCAATGTCTCATTTGGGGAAGGGAACTAATTTTTGTCTGATGACAAGAACTTAGGCATTGTGAGGGAAATTTTGGTAATTTGGAGACCCATCCAAAATGAAATGATGTCTTTCTTGTAAATTGAACCAGATTTGGACTTTGGGATCAATCTGGGCCCTTGATATAACATATCTGAGGAAACCTCATGTGTAATTCAGTAACTCAACATCAAGACCAGTCCCCATTATTTGGGCTTCCAGGCTTGCTTTTCACACAAGAACTCAGTGTGGTTACGATCCCCTGATTGTGGCCTCTGCTTATTCTCTAATCTTCTGTGTCTCACCTGTCACCAGGTTTACACTATTTTAAGCAATACTGTGTTTTACCATCCAATTTATCCGACTCTTCATAAAGTCAGAGGCTGGTATTTCAGGTCCCCATACCCTTCTAGGTGGCTCTCTGAGAAAAATCACATTATCACTTAATTCCTGATTAATAACAATTACAATCTGAAGACAACAACAGATTTAAGTGGTAAAATGTTGCACTTAATCATACTGCCTATTATACAGTGGATCAGTAGGATATTTCCCTGTACATTATCTTGTTTTCATTCCCACCTATCTCAGGGCATTTTCTACCACTTCATGTTGCAGGTAACAGGATGCCTCAGCAAACCCGAGGGAAATAAAGTTTTCCTTTTTCTGTCATGGGCATTAGTTAGTAAGGAAGGACTTTTGAAGATCAAAAGTTTTGTTCTTGAGGACCAAGCCCAAAGCTCTTTACATAATTAGCCCACTCAGTGAGAATGCACAATGATTTGAGAGACAGTTTGCCTAAAGAGGAACCGATGACAACCCATTACCTGGCGATTGACATGGGAAATTAAAGGGAAAACAAGAAAGGCAAACAAAGCAGATATTCTTGAGAATCTGATGATCTTGTTCGAGGTCCAGGAGTAAATGCATAGGATAGTATGTTTCAGGGTCCAAGAGGACAAAGCAGACGGGACCTGTTTTCTCACAAGAATAAGGAGAGGTTAAAGCCATGTGAAGTCCCCTGTTCCACCATGACATTAAGCTGTACAGTAGTCTTGGACAGCATAAACCTAAGGCAGTTCCTAAATTTTCCGCATTGGCAAACTAGAATGAGAAGACCAACTTATCCATGCCTCTGAGAATATGATATGAAGCCATATGAATTACAGTCATTATGGACAAATCTCATGGATGCAGAAAAAGCAGGTAGGAAAAGTCTCAAGCAATGCTAGCTAAAAGGGAGGGTGAGGGTTCACATCAGTGATTATCATCATGGAAAAGTGCTGAGAACTTTGGTTCAGACACTTGCTCCTGAGAGTCAGGTCAAAACCCGGGGACTAAGCAAAAGAGGAAAAATCATCAGACTGACTGATTTTAAGCCAGGAAAGGTTATGCAGACTAATAAATGAATTCAATCACATCGTCTGTGATCGTGTAGACTGGGAGGCTCAAAGTAGAGACTACGTTGAATCATTTTGAAAAAAAAAATCAAATTAACCATGCAAGAATATCTGAGAGAATGAGTGAGAAACCACCACAACTAGGTTTCAGTTCACAGATTGGAAACTCTGGGATGTTTTTACATTTCCATTTTAAAAACTATGTGCGCAATTATTTTGCTCTGTGAGAAAGTGGGAGTGGCATGGCAGACATTTCATTGTCATCAGATTACTGTTTATTTTCTCTTCTTCAATAACTTCTTGGAAAGCATATTAAAGGTTTTCCAACTTAAACATGATAATATTTTTCTCCCTGTAAATAGCAATAAGCCATGAAATCTTTGGTTTTTAGAAATAGGAAAACGTCACCCATATGCATTGTGAAAATAATATGACTTGTTCATGTTAGCATTTTATCAACTTCTATTTGAAAATGTGATTTATTTTAGTAGAAACTAGACTAGGCAGATTATTTTTTTCCTTCAGTATAAGAGGGCTAAATGTAAAAACACTGAAGTATAGATACAAGGTAACACAGTATTTCTGAAGCAGCACAGTGATTTGGGGCATGTATGTGATTCTTATAGACTAATGATGCTCCTGCCAACTGTCCACAGACTGGACAGTCTTATAGACTAATGATGCTCCTGCCAACTGTCCACAGACTGGACAGCCCTACCTCAAGTGGAAAACTTGGATAATTTTAATTTCTACATTGCACAGTTAGATATAATAACTTCCTCACTTTTATTCAACAAGAAATGCTTGTTATCTCTTTCTATGGAAGGCAGATGGGGTACCTATCACAGTTGACATCAGTTCTTGACATTAACTAAGTGTCTTGACTTTCTCCCTCGGATCAGTAAGGCGTGTTCCACTGTCTCACTCTGGTTTCCTATGCACAGGGATGGCCATGGGGAACTCTCCCTTCTTCCATCATTTCCCTCAATCAGCTGGTCTTGGCAATGTTCTCTTATCATCTTCCTCCTGATCCACATTTCCCTAACCCATTTCCACTTACCAGTATGCACTCAAATTTAGACTCGGTAAGCATCAACATAAAAGGGGAAAGGTCCAATTTTGGTTCATGTATTTAGAGGTTGCAGACTATTGATTTGGGGCCTATGCTGAGGCAGTACACCATGGCAAGAGCATGTGCTGGAGGAAGACCTGTCAATTCCTGGCCGGAAACAAAAGAGAGAGGAGGGACCAGGATCCCACAGTCCTTGCCAAGGTCACAGCTCCAAACTTAACACCTGAAAGATGACTCTTAAAGGTATTAATTTTAAAGTAAATACTTGTAAAGGTTCTGCTACCTCCTAATAGTACAATGCTGAAGACCCCATAGGCCTTTGGAGGACATTAGGGCTCAAGCCACACATCAGACTTTACATTTTAATTGTGCCTATTAGGTTTCAGTTTCTTGCATTTACCACACTGGAGTTTGAAGGAGTGTGTTTTCCATTTTTGTTAGAAATTTGTTTTGAAGTGGAAAGAGTACAGACAAGCAATAGGAAGCCTGTCTGCAGCAATTACTCATCTTTTGCTTTTTAACTTTTCATTTTCAAATAATTTCAGATCCACAAAAGTGCTGCATAATTAGTACAAAGAATTCCTGTGTGCCCTTGCTCTAGCTTTCCCAAATGTTTGTTCGTTATCTTCCATAACCATGTTCAATCGGCAGCATCAGGAAATGAACATTGATCTCATTTAACTGATTTACAGACCTCCTTCGAAATTTACCAATTTCCCTGCTAATGTTGTTTTTCAGTTTCAGAATCCAATCAAGTTGACATAGAATTTAGCGGTTATATCTCCTTAGTTTCTTCAATATGGTACATTTCCTCTGTCTTTCTTCAACTTTCATATTTTTTTCCAAAAGTAAATAATAGTAATTTTGTAATTATTTTGTAGATTTAGCTTCTATTTTGTTTAGCCTGAAATTTCTTTACACTTAAAGTTCGGCTCTGCATTTGTGCCAGGAATGCTATTGGAGGTATGTTTTGTCGTGTTCACATACCATACTGGAAGTCACCTGATGTTGGTGTATTCCATTTTAGGTGATGTCAACATAGATCAATTGGTTAAGAGGATGGCCAGGTTTCTCCAAGGATAATGTCACTTCCCAACACATATACACACACTTAATAGGTATTCTTTAGGGTATACCTTGTGACTATGAAGATATTCTATTTTTCTCATAATTCTGCTCACAGATTTTAGCATCAGTTCCTACCTGAAACAATAAGAATTTGATGTTTGTTTGACAAGTGGTGATTTTATACTAATATTATTCCTGCAATATTTGTTAATTGTTATTCTGCTATAATTAAATACTACCGTACTCACTTTTATTTTTAACTGTTTAATTTATATCAGTATAAACTCATTGATATTGATTTTAATTTCTACAATATAATCTGTTGCAATCATTATTTTTATGGCTCATGTTATCATATATTTGTCATGGAAGCTCCTTTGGATTTCTCTAGAAACTTTCTAGGTCATATGCGTAATTTTTTAGCACTTCTTTTCATTTTAGTGCCTCATTATATTTTATTTATTTATTTATTTATTTATTGGCATTACTTTACTATTTATTTAACAAAGTGAGTTTACAGAATCAATGATGGTGCAGAGAATGTATAAAGGTGATTTTTTTCATCTTTCATACATTTGATTCAAGTGAGTTATGCATTTCCATTTTTACCCCAAATACAAATTGCAGAATCACATCAGTTACACATTCACAATGTTTACATAATGCCATATTAGTGACTGTTGTATTCTGCTATCTTTCCTATCCCCTACTATCCCCCCTCCTCTCCCCTCCCATCTTCCCTCTCTACCTCATCTGTTGTTGTTCCGTTCTCTCCCTCCCCCCCCTTTCCCCTCACAACCTCATATATGTGATTTCGTATAATGATGAGGGTTTCCGGATGCATATGTTAATACACATGCTTTTATATTATACACACTTACAAGTGTATGTATAATGCATACATTTTTAGATCCATTCTATAAAAAGTTCTAGAAGTAATGATACTTCCTTAATGGAAGGAAACCCTCAATATATTTTAGACTCAATGTGTACTTCCCCTATCCCAGATTTTGAATCGGAAATTTCTCCAAGGAATCTTGCTTTGTTTTTGTAGAGAAAAAATATTTAGAAACTAAAATATGTATACTAGGTTGCCACTATATGGAAGTATCATTACTTCTAGAACTTTTTATAGAATGGATCTAAAAATGTATGCATTATACATACACTTGTAAGTGTGTATAATATAAAAGCATGTGTATTAACATATGCATCCTATACAAACATCTTTATCATTAATTCATACCACCAATTTTAATCCAACACCAGAAAATTCATCCTGGATTTCTCTTTTTTTTTTCTCTCTCTCTCTAGATGTAATCTCTTTTCAATAATAAGAATATATTCAGCAAATACATTTTTAATTTTTTTCTTAATCTTTTAATGCACATAATGTAATCAAAATTTTTCCCATACTATTGTTAGAAATGGATTTGTTAGCTAAAGAATGGTGTTTGTATATAGTTCTTTTAGTCTTAGGCATTATAGTATATATAAAAATACTATTTCCAAAGTTATTTAGGTTAGTTGATTTCTTTTTCCTCTCCTGTGTCATTGGGTTATTTGCAATAAAGTTAGAGTCATTTTCTACAGTTTGTCATCTGTTTTAGATTCCTACAAATTCTGCTTTATAATTTAGTTATTCATTTCTTTGGTTATGAGAAACCTCAACATTGTTCTAAATGTTGAAGGATTACAAAAAAAGGTTTATATGGACAGATACCACCCACTTTTCATGTTTCTACATCATTTGCATTTCTTCTTTTCTTCAACCATATTCTCCCATATCCCTATAGGTAACAGATCTCTTTAATTGTGGTTTTTCTTTTCTTTAATTTTGCATAAAGGGTAAGTATGTGTTTATTTTCTTATATTTACTTATTTTTTACAAAAATATAACATACAATAAAAACTCCTTTCTACTTTGATTTAGTCACTTAATAATATAGCTTAGCTACGGTTCCATGTTAGTTCATAGAGATCATCTTCACTATTTTTCACAGTTACATAATACTTCATAGTATAGATGTAATATACTTCATCCTTCCAAGCTAGTTTTCCCATCGAATGATGGGCCCTTTCAGTATGTAGATTTATCTGTTCCTTTATGCATAGAAAAACCTACTTGTATTATACCATTAGATATTAGTACCAATGTATTTAAAAAATAGTCTTTGGGGGGGAGAATTAATTTCCCCTTACATTTCGTAATTCAAATAACACTTTTTATTGTTCTCAGCCTCCCTCTCTCTTCTCTCTAACTCTGCTTTACTGTTATAAATCTATCTCCCCTGAATCTCTCTTTTTACTGTTTTCTCTCTCTTTTTCTTAATAGGTGGACATAATATCTATTTTATTTTATGTGGTGCTGAGGATGGAACCCAGTGCCTCACTCATGTTAGGCAAGCACTCTACCTCTGAGCCACAACCTCATCTCCCCTTTTTTACTGTTTTCAATCTCTCTATACCCCCTCTTTTTCTTACCAGTTTCCAAATTCAATTTGAATTTCTAATCGAAAGTAGTTTTTCTATACAAAAATATTTTTTGGAGGACATTTAACTTAACTTTGAATGATGTCTTACAGTTTCTTCTAATATGTAAATCAGGAAGAATTTTCTATTGGTGTTGTTTCAATCATGTTTCCTGACTTTTAAAGAGTAAATCTTCATGGGTTTATTTGGATTTTGTTTTGTTTTTTTTCCTGTTCCTTTTTTGGTATTAAAGTAATTTTAAGGATTCCATGTTTACTGGTGCCACATGTTTTTCACTATGGTAAAGTCAATATTCTTTAATTTAATGGATTTTATGTGTGTGTGTGTACATTAGGGAAGGATTTGTATGTACGAATATTTTTGTTTTCTTTTTAATTTTCCTACTCTTTACCACTCAATTTCTCTCCTGTTTTGCTTTCTTTTAAAAACCTCTGATAAATTAAATATTTTGAAGATTATCATTTCTAGTTATGCACATTTTCAAATGTCTCTCCTACAGGTTTCTAGAATGTGCTCTGATCTGCACACACACTATTTAAAAATATTTCATACTTTTAGGGTGGACTTAACCTTTCTTTTAGTGCTTTTGTGTCAACATGATTCTTGTGACCACTTCTCTTCTCCTTTTCTCCATGTTTTTTTTTTCTCAAAATAGAAGAGACTGCTTGATGACATTTAAAAATACAACTATTTTTATATCCCCCATTTTCAAATTTTGCTGAATGTGTGGGTTGTCTTCTTAGGTTGCTTTTCTGTATTGTTTTCAGCTATCCAGAATTCAATCTTATTAATTTTGAAGGCAGTTTTGCCTTTGTGTTCTCCCTGGTTCAGAAACACTGCATTCCTTAGAGGCAACCCTCTGTCTCCACTTCCTTTGTGACAGTCATATCTCTTCACACAGTCCTCTAACTGCCCCTGTTGCCTTTCATGGGTGCCAGAGCAATCTATTTATGATGGAAGAGAAGCCTCTGTCCCCAGAGATAGTGTGTGTGGCTTGATCTGCTCTTCCCTTTTCCCATGGCTTGTTTAAAAAAAAAGGTTTCATTGAATTTCCTGCTTGTTGTGCTGCTTGGTTGTACAAAATATTGGCAATGTTTTATAATAAGTTGCAAATCATTATTATGCACTGTGGTGTTCATCGTATTACCATCAATCATCGTAAATTCACTGAGCGTATTCACAAAAATAAGGTAGGTAATTCCAAAGACAGTTTTATTCATGAAACTTTCAATTTATGAATGTGTTTTCACCTTTAAAGATACATGGAAAAGTTAAATGATGTTGTTCAATATCAGGATCAAAAGGACTTTATGGAGGCTCAGCCTGTACAGAGTTCAAGGAAACCTCATCTTCAACAAATTGCAAAGCAGTGATAATTACCTTTGGCACTTTTTCGCTCTCATATATTTGGTTACTAGAATTCCCCAAAATTTTTCTGCTGAGCTGCTCTGCCAGGCTGTGCAGAATCATTGCACATATTTGCTGGACTTTAAGTTTAGGTGTATACTCCATATTTCTCTTTCTTTTATATAATTTTAATATCAATTTAAAAAATAATAATTAATACAGTGCTTTTGTATTAACAAGTTATTAGGAAGTATTATGTGTTAACCCAAAAGAGTGATGTGCTAATAGAGGGAATTTAGCCACAATGTATTATCTATGGATAATATATAACAGAGGGACTTTTATTCAGTTCGTTTTGCATGAAAAAGAAAACCCTGTTTTTTTACCCTTTGTTTCTAGGAAGATATCTTTTGATGTTGGATATACTTTTAAATCCTAGTTTACTATGTATTCTCTATGTGTCTTTGAAAAATTAGCTTCTGAGCCTCATTACCGCTTTTATAAAATTGAGAAAAATGCTACTCTTGACAGATCAGGTTGAGGTTAGGGCCAGGAGGATGTGGCTTTTTAAATTCCAATCCTTATATTTAAAAATGAGGATATGATCAGTAATTATTAGATGATCTAATGGATGGCGTATGCACAGGATCATAAATTGTTTGGCATATGGAAATTGGCATGTAAATCTCCTCCCTGACACACCTGGGGCCCATTCAACCAAATATTTAGAAACTAAAGAAGACTATCTCAATTGGAACATTACAAATTTAATGGTTCCAACTTTATCCACCTTTTATACACAATGGCATATATATTTGTGAGAGGGGAAGGAAAGAGATCAGGGCAGATAGTGGCTACTGAAGGCAAATTTGTTCTTCTTTTCTATATGAGATCTCAGAGGGCAAACCACTAGAAACAGAACATAGATACTGAATGATGCTGCTTGCAAAATAGTTCAAAGACTTAATGTATGATCAGGTGACAGATGTGGCATAAAATATTGCTTATGCCATCCTACCTAGGTTTCCCTAGGTTGCTAAGATGAATGTGATAGACCAAATAGTATCCTCAAAAGATATCTATGTCTTAGTACCTGGACCTTGTGGCTTTATATAACAAATTATTTTCAGATGTGATTGTTAAAATTTTTGAGATGTGAATATTTTTGTGGGTCATGCAGACCAGTCCAAAATGCAATGTCCTTATAAGAGAAGACCAGGAGTGGGTACTGACATAAGAGGAGAAAAGCCATGTGACTTGGAATTCAGAGACTGGAGTGATGCAGCTACAAGCCAAGGAATACGGGCAGCTACTAGAAACTGAGGAGGCAACAAACACATTTTCCCTTAGAGCCTATGGGAAGGGAGTGAGCTTGCTGACACCTTGATCATAGCCCAGTGGAATTGATTCCAGACTGCAGGCTTCCAAAATTATGAGAATAAATCTCTTTCTTTTTTTTTAAGTTGCTATGTTTTGAGTAATTTACTACAGCATACCTGAAAGACCTAAAAGGGGCACTTCAATGTATGCTAAGAAACTTTTTCTCACTGGAATAAAACAAAGTCATAATTATAAAGTGGTAAATCCTAGAAGCGACAGAAAACAATTGAGACATTTTATCTCACTTCTGAGAGCTGACAACTGAAGGTCTGCCTCCCACCACCCATTGAAATCTTTCCAGTGACATCTGACTGAGTCATTCATCCCAGGTAATAAAGTTCTGCCTTGTACTGTGTCACTACCTGCTTATATATTTTTTCCCTGGTATGACTTGTTACCTTTGAAGCAAGAGTAAATCAATCATCCACTCAAATAGCATCCCCCTGATGTTCTAGGGTAGCCCTTCTGAGGTTGTGATACCCCCCACGCTCTGCTTTCTGGATTCCTCCATCCTTTCCTCATATGATACCTTCATTCCATCCTATCTGTACCCCGCTGGCTGTGACTTATCAGTTCCCTATCTTTTGTACATAATTAAGTAGTCTGTTGTATAGCATGTTCCAGATACAGTCTGCCCAGCAGAATAAGCTGTGAATGGACACATTAAGCAGATGTATCCTGAAAGCACTGTTGCTTGCTTGGAAGTTAGAACAAGCATCAATCAAGGAATTCCACACAATCTATTTCATGTGAACTGATAAGATTCCTCAAACTGTTCCTTACTATCCAGACTGCCACTTTTACTTGATAAATATTGTCCTATTAATTGGTTCCTGTATCCTCAATCTTTATTTGATCATTCATCTATCAACTCACCTTTCTCATCTTTCTTTGCCTTGGTCAGCACCAGCAAGGACCACAACGAGGGTGTCAGAATAATAAGATCTGAGAAAATCCGGAATATTAGTGTGAAAGAGGTAATGTGAGCCTACAGGGTTTGTGGGGCATACAGAGAAGGGCTCAAGGAAAAACCTGGAATTATCAGGATATGATTATCTATAATAAGAATTAATAAATAAACAAGTATATTAGGGAAAATTAGTTAAAGATTATCATTTCTAAAATATGGAACATGGGAAGTTAAAATGAACTCTTTCAGATTGAAATCAGAAAAATTAGTGTGAATATATGTCTTAAGATAAATATGTGATTATATATGGCTATATATGTATCTTATATTTATGTTATATAAATTAAAAGCCTTTATGTATATATATATGTATATGTAAATATACACACATGTGAATCTTATGTCTATGTACATATAAAAATATAAGTAAAATACATAAATAGATAGGAATAAATAATTTACATATGCAAATAAAGAAGCATATGTAGATATATGTAGTTAAATACGTGGTGTATATGTGTATGTGTGTAAACTATCTAGCTGTCTCCACAGACAAGGCCTAAAAGCAATGACATCCGAGTATCAATGAGCATACCTAGAATTCTTATCTTGGCTCTAAAAGCTGTTTTCCACTAGACAGATCCAAGATTTATTGAACAAATGTTTGATTCCATGGTGAGGCAAGTGAAAGTACAAGATGAACCTGGAATATCTTTTTGCTCCAGGACTGTAGGAGGGATAAGAAAATACACACTTTCCAAGAGAACTCATAATTCAGCTAAAACAGAGTTCTTCTGGTCACATCAAGTACAATTTGAATATCAAAAGAAGTGATGACTTTAATGAGTTGTTATACAATTTAAATAATAGAAATGCACAAGTCCATACTGATGTACTGAATAAGTGAATAAGTAAATCACTAAGAAGAAAAAAATCTCCATTGTATATATGTGTATATGTATATAAACTGATTCAAAGAAGGAATCATCAGCAAATGATAAAACAAGTGGGCAAAAGATTATTGATAAATAGGATATTTATATATTCTCAAGTATTTTCTCATAAAATACCCATTGAATTGACTCCAGTGGCATATGTCAGTAATCCTAGTGACTTGAGAGACTGAGGCTGGAGAATCACAGTTCAAGGCCAGCCTCAACATTTCAGCAAGGCTCTCAGCAATTTAGCAAGATCATATCTCAAATGTAGATGTAGCTCAGTGATAAAGCACACCTGGGTTCACTATCTAGTACAAAATAATAATAATAATAATAATAATAATAATAATAATAATAATTAATAATAATAATAAATACTCGTTGGCTGCAAAAGGAAAACATGGTTGTATTACAGTGGAGTAACCTGGTGGATACCCCATAACTAAGTGGTCAAAGTTATCATCATTGGAGAGGGGATAAATCAACATAGCACACCTTGTAGGTACCATATACTAAGGACACAGCATCCTTTCTGTAATAGCATTCAATAAATAAACAGCCTTAACCTAATAATGATGAAACTGCAAATAAGTCCAAATTGAGAGATATTCCACAACATACCTCACATGGACTAAAAACTATCAAGTTCATACACACATACACACACACACACACACAAACCTAACAAAAACTGAAAACTTTCACATTAAAAGAGACTAAAGAGACATAAAAATTAAATGTATTGCCTGATTATGGTTTTGGTCATGAAGTGGATGGAAAAAAACAATATGTCAGTGACAACATTAAGCATTTGAATGGGTCCATTCATTGGAAGTAGTGTTTCATAAATGTCAATTTCTTGGTTAATATGTGCATGCAGAAAAGCCTTTGTTTTAGAAGAGATACACACTGATGTGCTAAAAAAAAAAAGAGTCACTTCTGCCACATACTCTCACTCAGTTCAAAAAGGACAATACTGTGTATACCTGTGCAGATGCACGGAGAGTGCTCAAACGTAGTCCACTGGGGAAACTGTGAAGAGAGCTATTCTTCTAAACTCTCTGTATGCTCTTTGTCAGTTTGAAATTATTTGAGAATAAAAAGTTAAGAAGAAAAGGTGACTATTAGTTGGGAGATGGAAAATGGGTTAATGGTAGTATGTTGGGGGAGACTATTTGTAGTAAAGTCAAATGCTGAGATCCCTAATTCACACCTTGATTTACATCACACATACACGCTATAGTTTGAACAGAGGTAAACCTCTGTTTGCAAATGTGAAAGGACTGCTCTTCTTGAGTTTTCTTTAAAGATAAATTGAGAAAGCTGCATGCTAGTATTTGTATAGATAGATTGAAAGAATGCTAAAGTCAGCATTTTGGAATTTCAGCTTGAAAAGGTGGCCTTTTCTAACATTGTCTGAAAAGTCCTTTCTCCTCTATTCGCCCTCAACATTGAGAGGAACCATAGAGTGCACCAGATAAACCTGTGCACTTCACTAGGGAAAAATAGCTTGCAGGACTCATTTACAAAATTGAAATCCTAAATGTCTCTTTAGAGCTCTTTGTCCTTCCATGTTAAGATCCATCTAACAATGAAAATCTGCATAGAGAGTAAAAGGTTCACAGGGAAACTGGAGAGGAAGAAGAGGGCTGTGGGCTGTACTATTCTCATAGCTCCTGCAGAAGGTCAACCCCGGGGTAAAACTGTGGTAAATCCTGGTTTCCTGGGGGTGAAACTGCAGATCCTAGAATTGATGGCATCAACAATTCTTTGGATGTGTTGTATGACCACCCCTACTCTCAAAAGCATTAATTCCTCATTTGTAAAAGGAGGGTGGTGGACTGAATTTTCCATTTCTAACATTCTATGGTTCCATGAGCATTTAGAGCTGTTGAATACTTTTTGTTATGACAGTAATTAGTGGTTTCTTTCTGGATTACTTGGAGCATTTTTGAAAGGTTTATAGCTTATTCCTGATGTAGATAAATGTTTTTTAGAATATTTGTTTTGCCTTTCATGAATAAAAAGGTGATTGAACAAAGCGTTCATTCATCATTCCATTTATTGCCCTGAAACAACAAGTGTAATTTATAAACCAATAATACTTTGGGGAGTGTTATACACATGTTTGAAAAGAATGTCTTAAATTAATGGGAGGCCAAGAAGACACTAATCCATCCTTCCCTGGAGAAAGAGCTAAGAAAAGAATCAGAGAATAAACCTGGATACATTTTTTTAAATAATATAGGTGGTGCTCTGTTAGTTTAACTTGAACACTAACAAAGGGGAAGAAAGGTCAATGAATGACTTAGTCCCTTCTGTGTTTCCTAAGATATGCCAGAAGAAGAGGGTTAGGTTTTCATAACAGGTTCCAACTGGAATCTAAGAAAATGCTACAGTGCAAATTAAAGAATACAACTAAAGATAACCTGGTTTTTTTTCTACAAATTTAACAGAAATATGCTTTTATGTTAAATCTAAGAAATTCCTGGGAAAGAAATCAGCATAAAAGCTAAAAGTGAATTTTAGAATCACCATGGTGCATAGGAAAGGACATTCTTTCAGAATTAATGAAATGAAGGAAAAATACTTGGAATTTTTTTGTCACTGACTGTTAAGTCTTATCCTGTGTAAACTTGCACTTCACTGTGTAGCATTTGTGTAAAAATGATTTCTCTTACTCGGGATGCCCTTCGTCTCTCATTGCCCAAGCAAATCTCCAGCACCTCCCTGGAGGTGATTTATGCTCCAACTCCCTTGCATTCTTAGTCTCAGTCACATAATTCCCCATATTTATAGGCAGAACTCAACTATCACTGAATATCCTACCTTCCTTACTTAGCCACAATTCATTTTAGAACCTAGGAGGACACAAAAATTAAGCTTCTGAACCAATAAAATAACATCAGTAAATTCATGAATTAAAGACTATGTGCATGGTTCAAAAAGAGAGCCATGTATGATGTTTAGTAGGACCAATTTATTCTTAATTTGAAAAAAATTGTAATGAGTTTCCATTCTGTGAAGTTCATTATGAATTAATGTATGTAAGATCCTTTGAAAATGTCTGAGATATAGTAAGCATCCAATTATTATTACTATTATTATTATTTAATTCCCATGCCAATAAAACACTAATAATAATAAATATAAAGGGAGAAAGGAACTACAATGAGTGAGTACAAAGTAAGAAATGTAAAGTAATGGAAACACCATCAAAATCAGACACAAAAATACAAAACAAAGCTATCGTTATTCCTTTGGTGCATATCCAAACACATTCAAGCAGAGTCAGAGGCATCGCTATTATAGTACATTCAAGCAGCAATTGCTGTTAATAACAATAACTTTTAGTCATCAAAAACAGTCAAAATAATATCCAATATCCTCTGTCTAAGAAAGCATGCAAATTGTAATAAAAATTTATAGACTCTCATCCAAACTGGTTATGATTTTAATGCTAATGCTTCACCCATAAACTCTCTGTAATCTAGAAAACCTATTTTCTAGACTCTTTAGATAATGTAAATCTAGATAGTAAAAGTTTATTCAAATTGTCTGCATTAATCTTCATAATTTCTGGACCTAAGTTTTAGCTGCCTGACTCGATACCATATTTCTCAAGGACAAAAATGTATCTTTGGATATATTATTTTCAAAGTACATGACAGGAATGTGATTTAATTGATGCTTCTTTCAATGTTTAACCAAAGGTGGATTCCCATTTATATGTTTGGTGCAGGAGACCACAAGTTTCCCTAAAGAGAAAAGTCCAGTCAAAAAAGTCCAGTCAAAAATCCAGCATTCAATGACTCATTTAGGATTTTCTTTAACACATATGTCCTTTGGGTTCGATTCACACAGAAGTAACATCCTGAGGGGGATTTTAATGAAAGAGATTTATGAAGGGTCAGGTATAACCAAAAGAAACAAAGGACAGGAGGAAGGAAGAGAGCTAATCAGGGATGCTCTATTTACTGGAGAGTGGCTTCATCCAAACCCCAGGGAATGCAGGAGAATTGGCCCTCTGTCAGCTGGTCATGGCCTGCCAATGGCTGCCCGTCAGGAAGGAGCATAGAAAGTTTCCATCCTAAAGGATATTCACAGATGAGAAGTGGTACTCAATCAGCAAAAGGAATTTGTGAAGAAAAGGGGAAAAGCTATGAGCAGTTACCAGAAGATTCCACGGTTGCTGGGTCCTGGGTGCACTGGGGAAAGGATGCACTGTTTGGGTAAAGGGTGTATTTGTGAATTAAAAACATAAACATTGAAGTCCACTCCTTATACCACTAAGATCCACTCATTCTCCCAGTGAGATCGCAGAGTCCAGGAATAGCTAATGTAGGATTCTGATAGCTCACGATTTCTGGGAAAAACTATGAGTGATACAGTGTCAGTGTTCTGCTGGACCAGTTGACCCTGAGGTTGCAATAGTGCTCATTATCTCCCCTCATCATCTGTACTTTCCATAATCTCAGCCAAAACTTTCCCTGAGCTGGGTAGGTTGCCTTGTGGATTAATTCAGACCCTCATCCTGGAGAAGTGTCAGTACCTGTTAACATACCCTTCTCCTGCACCGGTTAGGTAAGCACTTACTTATAGTTGTAGGGCAGAAGAGTACCAAAATAGGTTCCAATGAGTCACTTGCATGTTAGACATATTTCTCTCACCACTGTTATACAGTAGTAGTACAACCTCCTCATAATGATTGCAGACAAATATTCCCTTTTATGTGAACTTGAGGAAACCACAGATTTTTTTTTTAGTGACCAAGTTACTGCATTCCCTGGTAGGAGCATTGGCCTCTGGGCTTTTTTCACCAAGTGAGGACACAGTGAGAGAATAGGGCTACTTTGAACCAGGAAGTTAGCCCTCACCAGACATTCTGCTGGTACCTTGATCTTGGAGTTTCCATTTTCTAGAATTGTGAGAATTGATTTGTAAGCCATGAAGTCTGTGTTATTCTCTTATAGTCACCTAAATGGACTAAGACAGAATCCTTCTGGGTGGCTTAAGTAACAGAGCTAATTTTGCAAAGACTGGATCTACAGCACGGTTCTTTCTTGCTCTCTACTCTGTTCAAAACTGGCAATTTTCCATTTCACTCAATAACAAGATCAGAGGAGGATTCCCAAGTGTGAAATGTGCCTCTTCCAGAACTCAAAGGGGCCTACCAAATATTGTGTTTATTTTTTCATGGAAGGAATGAAAGTTGAAAGATGCCAATACTTTGGAAGCGATTTTCCATCATGTCTAATATCATCGCACCCCTAAAATGTCTTTGATGTATCAGTGCCCTTGGTAGCATTATGACTCACAATCTGGAACCTAAGAGACTTAACATACTTCCCAATTCATGACCATCCACTTTAATTGATACGGTATCATCAATGTAGTAGACCCCCATGATGTTCTTCACAATATCTACTTCATTGAGTCCCTCAGACTCTGAAAAAGAGCAGGATGATTTATGTAGCCATAGAGAAAGGCAATCTGTATTTACAGCATCTGATTATCTGTTCTTCTTCTGAAAAGAACAAGTCATCATATTCTATTAACCATCTTTATAGATCCCTATGGACCATGTTGCTCGTTTTAGTCATTAACCTGACCTGGCCTCTAATGGTTATGTGCTGCAAACTGGTCTCTGCATTCTAGGCTTCTATGGCCTTATTTTTTTCCTTTAAAGCTCAATTCTATATCACTATATCACTTATCAATTTCAGCCTGATAAAAAACAATAGTTATTGAATTTTTGAACAAGGCTGGTACCCCCCTTATCAGTGTATTTTTTTATTACTTTAGTAAATAATTGAAACTTTAGCCCTCTGGATGGATAGAAAAAAATTCTATGTCTTCCAGTCCTGTATAATAAAGTATAGTAGACAAATTATAGGTTGCCCAGTTCTCTGAGAATTTGATTCTTTCCTCTGCTCTTTTCCATAGAAGTTCATGCATCTCTTATGGAATTAATAAGCATGATCTCTTCTTAATTACTCCCAGAGTCCAGGCAAGAAGTTAACATGGGAGTGTTTGCCACTATCTCCTTTATCTACTTTTGTATCTTCTTCTACCTCTGAGGATATGTTCTCAAGAACAATCTTCTGGTATTTGCCAGTACATGTGAGACACATCCGGAGGATCTTTCAGTATGTTCCTGCTTTTCTCCCTTCACAGATGAAGCATTTGCCAATTGGTTGATGCAAAATTTTGATACTACTGTGGATGTGATAAGAGGAAAGTCACAAAATTTTCTTTAGTATGTCCAGCTTTGCTTTGAAAGTTCTGCCTTATTTGAGTTCTTTGATAGTTCCCAGTCAGAGAATCCAGCTGCTTTTTCAACAAGGAGGTCCATAGTATTCAGAACAATTGGGAAACTTATGATTATAAAGTTTATCTACCAGTGTATGTCAATCCATGAGACTCAGTATTCAATTTTTCCTCTATTTAGGCCCTGATTTTAGCATAGTGGATCTTCTTAGACTAAAAATTCTCCTTTGTCTGAAATCCAGGTCCTCAAAATTAAGTTATTTGACTCATATTTAGTTGTCTGCTCTCCAGCCACTTTTAAGTTGCTGATTTTTCAATTTGACCTTGGCATCATTCTCTCATCAATTCTTTAAATTATTAGAAATGCCTATTTTTAAAGTCCCTGTAGTTAAGTCTTCCTACATCTACCAAATACGAGAGTCTTTACACCAGCTAGTGTTTCCCTTTCCACCTATATCTCCTTCCAGTTCATTATAGATGAACACCTTAGGTAATAAGTTGCCAGAGTGTTAATACTCTACCTACCACTGCAACAAGGCTGTGATGGCCACCGGGCGATTTGTCCAGTGAATAAGCAACCTATAGAATCCCACATTTAGTCTTCTTCCAAAGAACAATTTTTTATCCATTAATTGTCTTAGGTTAGGGGAGCTAGGACATAAAGCCTAAAACTTGAGCAGTTCTTGTGAGAGTGATTCATCAAGTTGTAATCTCAGAAGGAGAAACAATGAAATCTGAATAAGACAGGATAAATGAACTAGCATGGATGTGGTCTTTGCTGGAGTCTAGCCCCAGTTTAACTTTACAGGTCTCTGTCTCATATGAATTATGCTGAAGTTTTTCCCTATTGAGGCAAGAGGCTATTTTATTGAAGAGAGTCAGATAGTCATTGGCTGCTGACTGACTAGAAGAAAGTATGTGTAATATCCAGAACATGTGCTCCTGGTTGACAAAGGTACTTCCTCAGAAAAGGACCAGCACTAAACAGGGAATCTGATAGAGATACCAACAGGACATCCTACTCTCCATAATATAACTGTGGGAACTTATAGTGTGCCATGAAGTTTGGGAAACATTCTACCAAAGTAGAATAAAAATATGTATAAAGAAAGATGAAATAACAGAAGAACCTATAAATCTTACTTATTTCAGATACATTTTTATAAATGCAGGTAAATGTGATTTTAAAAGTATTTATTATTTATACTTGTGTTACTAATTATTCATTCAGTTTTTAGTACTCACAAATGGTTTTGATTTTCTTGTATAAAACTTAACCCAGTGCACTAATATAACAAGTGTGCAATCAACAAATATTTTCAGAGTACGTCTTACATACTCAGCAGCAGTCAAGAGCTAAATTCCCCATCATTTTGCCATTAATGACTTTGAAAATAAGTTGTAGACATCTCTTTGCATTTATTTCTATGCATAATAAAAAGTAGGCTATTTTAAGATAATAAATCCTTATAATTCTAAAATCCTCATAATTTTTAACTTAAGATGAAAATTTTATCTTTAATATATTGTGAACTCTGAGATTTATCAGGATAAGTATAAACATTAATCATGCAGTTATGATATTATAGAAATTTCAATTCTTTTAAAGCATTTTGAAGTTGAGCATATCAAGTGCCTGAAAACTCATGTCTTCAGCATTATGGGGAGAAAATATTGGTAATTAAGTCTTTCCTCCAAATTGGGTAATAATCGAGTTATCTTATGGGAATTTTACATAGTCTGTGCAAAATACTATTAAAAACATTGGGAGCATTTTTTTCTGGGAAATATTGTATGTAAAGTGTATTGGATTGCAAAAACTCAAGGTTCACAGCATAACAGGTTGGTATTTGCATGCCTCCGAATGTACTAGATGCATTGTTAAGGGATAGAGCACAGAAGCATTTGATATAACTTCAATAAGTTGAATTGAAGCTATACTTTTTTTAATATTTATTTTTTGTAGTTGGACACATACTTTTGTTTTATTTATTTCTATGTGGTGCTGAGGATCAAACCCAGGACCTTGCACGTGCTAGGCGAGTGCTCTACTGCTGAGCCACAACCCCAGTCTATACTTTTGTGTTTATTGAGAAAAAAAATAGACACCTCTCTTTGGTCTTTTATGCTCTTTTATTTTCAAATAATGTACATAGGTAAGTCTACAGAGCAGATAACTGTCACTTTACAAGAAACTGAATGAAAAAATCATCATGTTGACTGAGGCCAGGCTGAAAAAAAAATATCTGGATAGTAATTACGTATATTAATTACTTGAACCAAACACACTGGCTCTAAACAAAATCCCATATTTTTTTTTGCGTTAAGTATGTGGGCAAAGAAGGTGTCTTATAGTGTTCTATGGTGTAGAGAGAGAATAGGAGATATCGGAGGAAAGCTACTGCAGAATGTCAGAGAAAATGGTCTGTGAAGAAAATAAAAGAGACTTAATTAGGTATTAAGGTCTAAATGGCATCAATGCTGACAGAATCCTGTCAGAGAAAGGTTTCACTGGGCCTGACAACATGGTGAAAAGTGACAGGCTTAAGCACATTTTGGTCTTTGGTGAAACTGCTATTAGAAAGGGATTTTATTATTTTATGGGTGTTTGATCATCTCTTATTTCTATAATGTATTTCATCTTAACCAGATCATATATTTATCTATTCATGTATTATGCATGTTCTAATTCCTATGTTTAAATATATGTTAGGGAGCACAAACAGAATTTATATAGTCATATTTTATGTATAAATAGTCTATCATTGATGTGTATTTGCTAATAAAAAAATAACCACTCATCTATGTAATTCTAGGTCCCCAAGTTCTAGGCTGCTCAGATCTATCTTCTAAGACTTCTGGACTGAGCTGAATTTTTGCAATGGCAACAGAGCTGTCAAGGGGATAGTAGATAATATCCTAGGGATCACAGCACAGACCTATATGGCGACATCATAGGGATCACTGCACAGACATACATGGCAACATCACAATCAGGCCTGGGATGAGATTGCAAAGAGTATTAGGATTGAGAGTCCAACAGAGGGGCAGCCAGTGAGTGTCACTGTCTGGAGCAGTAGACTGTGGGGAATCCAGGCCAGTGAGACGTGCCATGGAAATACTGGGCACCTGAGTAGAGCAGGGCTGAGGAAGGAAGCTCTGCTCCCTCCATACCCTCTTTAGGGCTAGGATAGCCACAGAATCAACTTTCCCATAGCTGACCTTTGCTTTCAGTGCTGTAGGATCCTTAGGACATTTTAGAATCCTTTGTAAGTAGCTCTATCTAAGAGAATAAAACACAAATGTGTAAAACAACACTGTACTTTCAGTTTACCTTAAGTGGATTAACTTTTTCATTAAGAGTAATCAATGGAATTCCAGCTACCTGGGAGGCTGAGGCATGGAGATCATGAGTTCAAGGGCAGCCAAGGCAATACACCAAGACCCTATCATCAAATAAATAAATAAATAAATAAATAAATAAATAAATAATTCAAGCTCCATTGTTGATATTATTTCCAAATGAAAAAAAAAAAAACCCAAACATCCACAATAAGGGAACAGATGAACAAAATATTGTATGACTTCACAATGGAAAAATATAATGTCACAAAAATAAACAGACTATTTATACAGGTAATTACATAGATGAATCTCAAGACTATTGTATTGAATATAATAATCTAGACAAAAGATAATATTTTGCCTGCTTGATTTATTTGCTGTTCAATACATATAAGGTTGTGCAGTGATGAAAAATAGAAGAGTGGAGACCTTGGAGTAGGCATTTCTCTCAATCCACCCCACTTTTAATTTCTTCTAATTGGGGTACTTAGGCATATGTGGTTTCGTTCATTCATGAGCATGAAGGAAAATTTGGGGGTTCTGGTTGTGTTCTTTATCTTCATTTGTGTGGTGGATCTAATTAAGTTGTTTTTTTTTTTTTTGCGTTTTAAAGAATGAACATTATACGTGAGGATTTGGATATGAGATGTCTCACAAAATTCCTTGTGTGAGACAATGAAAGAATTTTCACAAGTGACATGATCATATTATGAGAGTATTAATGTTAGAGTCTGTAAACAAGTCAGGATGGCACCTGGCATTTTGCCAGAAAAATGTTAGAGTCTGTAAACAAGTCAGGAGGGCACCTGGCATTTTGCCAGAGAAATGTTAGAGTCTGTAAACAAGTCTGGATGGCGCCTGGCAAAATGCCAGCGGGAGTGGTTTGTGAAGTAACACCAGCAAGCCATTAAGTGTGAAGATTTCTTATTGGTCGACTGCTGTATCTAGTTTTTGCTAATTAAGATAATCTGTGTGGAATGTATAAATACTGTTCCTGTCCTACAATAAACGGCTCCTACTCCTGCTGTATCAATCTACACAAGTTATTCGTCACCCCCCGGTTATTTTGCTGCAGCCGGACTGCGGCATACTACCTAATCAGCGATTGATCCACTGACATGGATTAACTGGGTGGTGACCATAGGCAGGCAGGGTATAGCTAGAGGAGTTACGTCACTGGTGGTGTGCCTTTGGGGTTCATATTTGAATTCTGATGAGCAGAGGGCTCTGTCTGGTCGCCATGTTCTGAACTACTTTCCTCTGCCATAACCTTCTACCATGAGCTTCTAACTCACCTTATTTCTGGAGGTATGGAGTTCGCCATTTGTGGATTGAACATCTTTGAAACAGTGAGCCAGAATATACTTCTGTTTTTGTCAAGTCTTTTGGTCACAGAAAAGACAAAGCTAACTAAAACATATACCTTAATAAAAATATAGAGTCATACATGACTCCAGTGTCAAAAAAAAACTATACTGCCTCAGTTATTAATAATCCTCTCGCTCATTTTGAACAAATTGTGAGTGTCATACAAGGTGAGGAGAGGTGATATTTTAACACATGTTACACATATTTCTTAATGCCTCTGTCACCACCCCTTTGCATTTTGTCATGGACTTTCTATTTTTCTAAGAGCCTCAGAGCCGCTTTGAAGTCTTGAGTCTGGTGAAAGAACTAATCAGTATGGTTCAGGCTAAGAATTTTACTCCCCAGAAGCTCAAACTAAAGTCTTATATCCTTGCCTCATCCATTTAGGGCAGGAAAAGTTAGATGGGAATTTTTTAGACTCCTACATGAAAGGTGAGCAGTTAGGCATCACAACTAGTCTAAACAAGCTGGGGGGAAACAGAAAAAAGAGGAGTTTGAATGCATGGAAAATGGATATGCAAAATATTGGGTCATGAAGAAGGGGGCATGATTACCTTGCCTTGGTTTGTGTTGAGGTGGAATTTTCAGTTTAGCCTAAATGGAGCCAAAGGGTCAGGTTCCTATGCTGCGGATTATGACTCAGTGCTTGATTGATGCTCAGATACTGCGTAGTATAGAAGATCATGAGCCACATTGCTTCTTGCAGAGAGGAAAGGGAATGAAGTTGCCTCTTTGGCACCAACCACCTAGAAATGGAGGATGGTGTTACCTCCTTGCCCTGTGCTGATTAATTTGAGTGTGCCCCTCACCCCAATGGCCACTACCTTCCAAGATGTGCTCTATATTCCAAAGACTGGAGACCTTTTAGTTAACTGAGGTGGGTTATTTTTTAGACCTCTCTTTTCCCTGTGAATCCCACACTGTCACCTGACCCCCCCAGAATTAAGGAAAAAAATTATGGACTAATCAAAACTTGATTTTCTCTAATCCCCCCCACTTTTAATTTCTTCCAATTGGTGTACTTAGGCATATGTGGTTTCATCCATTCATGCCTCATTTTTTTCATTAATTTAACAGCTATGTATTGAGTGTCATCTACACAGAAAGAACTCTGTTGGGAGTTGAAGTGTAAACAAAGTAGACTCTATCACTGTAGATTTCAATAGGGTAGAATGGATGGATAATTATAAATTTGAAATGCATATTCCATGGGTGAGAAAGAAATGCATATTTCCCGGATATGTTTTTTATGACTGTGAGAAAAAGTGTGAAAGGATATAAAGTTAGAATCCATTTTCTTTTATGTGGAACAGTCAGGGAGGGCTCCAAGAACTGAAGGAACAAATCATACCATGCTGATGTGCAATATAATAAATATGAACCCTGAGGCCGCCATTATTCTCCCAAGGTCCATCTGAGCAACTTGGAGGTAATTTCACATCCCCAAGTTGGTGTGTCATGGAAGACCAGCATCCTCCATGGTCTTGTTGCAGAGGCTCCCATGCTGTGACTTTCACTGTATAAACAGTTTTTATTTAATGAGGTATAACTTACACACAACAAGTGCACAAATTTTAAAAGCATAGCTAGAAGAATTTTTGCTCATGTGTGCAACTGTATAATCATCAGTTGTATTAAGATACTCATTGTCAAATCCTCAGAGAATTATCTTATTCCTATTTCCAACCAGTACCATCTCCTAAAGTAACCCTAATTTTCACTCCTACCATCATGGATGATTTTTGTCTACTCTTGAATTTTTCATCGATGGTGTCATTCAATATGTGTGCACGTACATTGAGCTTCTTGCCCTTAACATATTTTTTTCTTGAAATGTGTACACCTTAATATGTTTATCAATACTGTTCATTTTTATTGCTATATAACATTCTACTTTGTCAATATCTCATAATTTGTTTACTTTTCCTCTATTGATAGACATACAGGTTGTTTCTAGGTCTTGTATATGACACATAGCTGTCAACCTAAGAAAAGACATACAGAGGAAAAAGTCTTCCAAAATTATTTTGGTAATAGCAGTCCACAGCAATCGGAATACACACGCCACAGTAAATTATGAACACACAGAAGTTGAGGCAAAGGGAAGTTTCTAAAGGCAAAATGAGGAGGATAACAGAAGATATTTTGGAATTATAGCTGGGCACAATGGCACATGCCTGTACTCTCAGCAGCTCAGGAGGCTGAGACAGGAGGATTGTGAGTTCAAAGCTGGCCTGTGCAATGAAGAGGCCTTAAGCAACTCAATGAGACCCTGTCTCTAACTAAAATACAAAATAGGGCCAGGGATGTGGCTCAGTGGCTGAGTGCCCCTGAGTTCAATCCCTGAAACCCCCCAAAAAAGATATTTTCAAATTATAACCCTTGGCCAATGAAAGTAAAATCAAAGGTGTTTAAAATCAGTAGAAAAAGCAGTATCAGTCCAAAATTAAATAGGCAGTTTTGGTCAAATGTCCATATGGAGGTGTTTTGTGTGGAAGAATATAGTGGCCTTTGTGTATTATGACTCTGGAAGAATATTTTGTAAATACTTGTTATCAAGTACACATGCATGTGATCACCTCCTTCTCAACCCCCTCGATTCATTAATTAACTTATTTGAGGGTGTTAGATCTTAAGAAAAGTGACTTCATTTTGATTCTGACAAATTTCACATAGTACTTCTATGAACCTCACCATGCATGCCTTCTGTGAATGTATCCATGTGCTATATTAATCTCTTCTTCAAGGTCTACCCCACACACCCTCCAGTTGTCTTGTTCATTTTGACTTCACATTCTTTGATTCATTCATGTATCCCTCAATATATTTATTTATTTCATAAATATTTATGAGCATCTTATGTGTCTAAAACTCTGCTGGAAACTGAGGTTTCAAAATAAATAGCCATATTACTTCACACAGAGAAAAAGTCTAGCAGAAAAATTGATATGTAAACATAACTTACAAATATATTACTGGAACAAGTTATTTTCTACTAGAACAAAAGTCAGTACAAAGAGAGAGCCAGGCCTACTGGCCCACACCTATAATCCCAGCAACTTGGGAGGCTGAGGCAGGAGGGTCACAAGTTTGAGGACAGGCTCTACAACTTAGTAAAACCCTGTTGTCTCAAAATAAAAAATAAAAAGGATTGGAGATGTGGTTCAATGGAAAGCACCCCTGGGTTCAATCCCCAGTAACACACACACACACACACATACACACACACACACATACACACACACACACACACACACACACACACACACACACACCAGTAAAGAGAGAGAAGGCAGAGGACAAAGGTCCTGGTTTTATCCTAGAGCAGGGTAGAAGGATGCAGGGACATTCCATCAAGAGCATCCATGCTGTGTTATAAAGACTGTTTAGCAGAGAGCTTCCAGTCCTCATTCCGAGTGGTTCTCATCTTGTAGATCAGAATCTACACTTTTGAACAAAGGGATTCTGATGCAGCTGGTCTTATTACCACACCTTGAAGCCAACTTAAACCTTTATCCTTCATATTAGTAGCAGTGTTTAATGTGCAAATTAAGGGCAGACAATAAAATCTTACAAAATCCTGTTTAAATTCTCCCTTAAAGTTGCATTTTTTTATCATAAGCCTGGATTTGTAAACAAAATCTCCATATTGGAGCACATTTTGTATTTGACCCAAATATATGAATTAGAGTCATTGCTAAGAAAATCACTGCAATTAAATTTCATGATATAGAATCACCAGGGATACACTAAGAGTAGGGCTGGTGCTTCTCAATTTTCATCCCACATGTCCAGAGAAAAACACTAAGATTACTTTCAGATGTGAGAACAAAGCTTTGTTGTATTTCTCTGCTATGGATGAAAAAATCTACATGCATTTCTTACTTTTTTTCTGCTATTCCACATCTCAGGAACACCAGTAGAGGTAAAACCAAGAAAATAAAGGTAAAATATTCTCTTTCCATTCATTGTGCCAAACAACCAACAATTTTCCTTCAGCTGATTGACAGAGCAAGGGAGTGAGCTGCAGAGCTAAGAATTTGGACCTAGTCTGTACCTGGGAAGAAAAACTTGGGACTTTATTTTTAAGAACTGTGGCTCTCAGAGAGTTTTCTCTGGGCCAAAAATATGTGCATTACTTGGAATCTTAGAGCACTCAAGATGGGTCCCAGGAAACTGTTTTAGAAAGCCTCTCTAAAGTTTGAAAACCCAGTAAATCTCAATGCCATCCCCTTTCACAGAGTATGAGTGCTTGGGTGGGAGTGGCTGAGCTCAAACAAGGAAGCAAAGTGAAAGTGCATGTTTACTTCTGAAGGCATGAAAGAAGGAAAAATAAACAAATAAACATAATAGAATAAAGATCAATAGAGAATTGCTATGTGCTTTTCTTCAAAGCTTTTTTTTCAAAGAACATCTAATCCAATTAACATTTATATTTTATTGCTATTTTAATTGAAAAAAAAAATTTATAAACTATTCAAGAAGTCCGTATCTCATATACATAATAGAAGTCTGAGGGATTTTTTTAGTACGTTAGAAATCCTTTTTTTCTTACTTTCATAATTAGATTTATACTTATTTTCAAATTAGCATAATACAAAATGAAACGGTGTCTGTTGAAGGCCGGTATCAGTTGACATCCTCACCCTCCTTGTCTTCATTCCCTCCATCTTCAAAACTTAAATTAACTACTGTGATTCTATTTTGCCACTTACTACTGCATAAAAATTTGTGTATTTTTCTAGTAGTACCTTTTCCATAGAGTTTATAAAGTTTGGATTTCACTATAATTACTTGGATTTAAATTCAAGATGAGATTATTTCAATGCTTCATGCTGACTTCCTCATATACAACCTCTAATGTTTTCCATGTTGAGTTATCTTCTGCAGCTAAAATTTGTTTGTTCAGCTTTATTTTCTAGAAGGAGGAAGGAAGGGGAGTAGGAATTTGTTAAAGCATGCATGTGTATTTTGCTTCCAGATAATTTCCATATCTTAGCATGTCTGTTACTTTTACATTATGATGAAAATTTTACTGATTTAGATTTCTCCTCTCTCAATCTATGTGTCTATCCATGCATTTATCCATACATCCACCCATTCATCTATCCATGCACAATATCATTTGTAATTACATATTAATCTGCACCCTTATTTAACTCTGTCTTTCCCTTGCTAAATTGTGATGACCATGAGGTCAGGGAATGTGCCAGTTTTTACCAAAACTGTTCCAATGATTTTATCACTAACTAGAAACAAAGAAACTAACAGAGAAGTTGATGTAACTGAAGAAGATCATTGACATCACTACATGTTTGCTCACCAATGGGAATTTTTCTGTGAATAAACAGTAAAGAGGAAACTGATATAGGAGAAAAGGGTAGATATAGAATCCAAATCACTGAATAGTGAAGAGGCTGAGAGAATAGTAGAGGAATTTTCTGAGAAAAGAGAGGAACCAGTTCATCCCTTGTACCAGAAGAGATGGTGAAACATATTGAAACAGGTCAAGGCATGATGGTAGAATTATAGATGGTAAGATAAAATAATTTTCTTTTGACTGTTTCCATTTTATCAGCAAAATAAGAGACAAAAGGGTAACCAGTGGCATAATTCAAGGAGTGGGTATGGAAAATTAGTGAAATATTATGAAATAATTATCTGGTAAATAGAGGAACTACCTTTGCCTGATGGGGAAAACTATAGCCCTGGTTCCCTGTAGCTCAGAGGCCTGCTTGATGTTAGTCATCATTGACTCAGGGGGGCCTGATGGGGTTCCTTGAAGCCACACTGTTGCTCCTTTAGAGGAATGACACTGGATTAAACCATGATGGATCTGGGCCAGGACATTATATTAGAGGGAAAAAAGGGCAAGGGTAATAGTGAAAATGCACGGAGTGATTATAAAACAGCTGTGGAATCTAATGTAGGTGTAGCAGAAAGGGAATTTGAAGGGACTGATAGAGAAAGAGTGGTAGGAATGTAGGGAAGAAAGTACCACATTAGTTTGGATTACAGTTGAAGAAGGAGCATTGTGAAAGTGAGCCAGAGAGAGAGAAAGGGGATGGTCAGAGAGCTGTGCTGGAGGTTGACGTTCTGAAGGTGACACAAAAAATGACATCAGTTAAGGTGAATTCAGTGCTGAGGGTGGAGGCTGCTGAGGGGCATGGAGAGAATCACCCTGGACATGCAAAACATGAGGAACTCAGAAGGCTCAGTATATTCTCACAGCCTTTTCTAAACTGTGACCAATCTGTCCTTTATAACGAAGAGTTTGCTGTGGCATTTGGACCTCTGAAACCAGCCACGTATTCCCTGACTTTGACAGCTAGCTCTAAACATTTCATCCATGTGGACTCTTGGCCTCTGCCAGTGATCCCTGTTGGTCAGCTCCATAACCCCTCAGCTAATTCCAGGATCATCCTCTGAGGAGCATTCCAGAACTTCTGAATCCTGTCTAAGTATCCCTTAGGATCAGCTATTATCCTAATTTTAAATCCCTTCTCTGATAATTAATAATGAGGCCATGCAGTAGCCTCAAGACTGATTATGTTCTAGATGTCCAGCTCAGGGAGCCCATTGATCCTGCACAACCTCCTCACCATGCCTCACACAGTCCCCTAGGAGTCTGTTAGTATGTTGAAGAAGGAGACAAGACATTCAGATAAACTTGGAGACCTCCATCAATCCTTTCTTTCCAAAGTATCCTTTATTAAGAAGTTAGAAAGTTCTTTGCCTCCGGGGAAATCCCACCCAGCTTTCCCAAGTTCCATTAACCTTAAAGTTAAGTCTTGGGGCTTTAATAGAAACTATGGGACAAATTAAAATTCACTGGTTGAATATTAGTAGAATAATTCCATTTTATTTTGAGATATCATGACATATTGGAAAGTAAATTGATGGCAAAAGACATGAGTGTTGGCTCCACTCAGGGAATGACTTTCTTTGTGACCTTGAGTAATTAACTTAATTTCTCCCAGGTGCAGCTTCTTCATCTGGAAAATGAGGGTGTTAGCCTAGTTGTACTCTAAGAGACCTTCCAGATCCAGCAGCCCAGTCCCTTAAATAAAGCTAAAAGGCAAAGATAATATCATGATCTATTGATAAGTCATATTTTAAAAATATTTTCACTAATCTTTGCTTTTATGTTATTCAAGGTCATTGGACAAAGAACTAGGTATGTGTAAAAGGTTTTTAAGTTTCAGTTCCCACCCCCACAGACGTTATAATACATGTGCCTAATAGATACTACTGTTTCTGAAATAATGCAGTCGACAGCATTCTAGACCTTCAGAAAACATAGGATTGAGATTTTTTAATGAAAGTTGGATAAATTGCCTTTGTTTATGCTTCTTCATTAATGAATACTGATTTAACAGAATCAAAGATGTCTGGGGGAACAAAAGTAAAATGTTTGCAGAGAGCTTCGTTTACGTATTATCATAAATATTTTTCTTTTCATTACTGCATGGTGCCAGACTATTGCTTTTGGGTTGTTACTGTTTTTGTTTTTGTGATTTGAAATAGAATGAAATGAACTTCCCCCATGCATCTATTCTGATAATCCAAAAAAAGAGATCAATAATAGTATCAGAGTCATCAAACACGGTTCTTACCTATATATCAATATTCTTCACCATACAGACAATAACTCTACATGGAACATACTGACACAGAGAATGAAGCTGAGGAATCAAGGTATAACTCCTGAGCTCAGCCAGTAATAACTGAATTCTTAGAAAAGTTACTATTCACTCTGGGCCTTGAGTGCTTTGTATAAGATTGACAAATATAGTAACTAAAGTCTTTTCCCTTAGTGTTCTGTTATGAAGGCCCTAGAAAACTTCTACAATGCCTAAAATGTATGCATGCATAAATAGTATGTGACAGATGAGATATCTGTAGATGTGTGTCCTTCATTATTTGGCAGAGTTTGTTCTACATATATCCAAATCAGCAGGTAAACTCCAGGGAATGGAAGATGGCTGATGATCATTCAGCAAGGAGAATATGACTTGGAAGAAAAAAATATGCAGAGACAGGGAGCGAGCCCACTCCTTTCATGGCAAAGAAGTGAGATAAGAGAGGAGGAATAATTTGGAGTGAGAGGTGGTAATGAACTATGAGCTCAACTTTTCTGCTCGGGCTTTATGATAGGAAGGGGGAGCCTGCTTTGTTACTCAGGCTGAAAGAAAACTTTTAGGTTGAAATGTTATTTAGGTTGAGAGATCTTAACAAAAATATTTCAATAACTGCAGCAGAAATCACTGGACAGGCTCATCCAGAGGAATCCTGGGACATCCATAATATAATTAGAAGCATACAATTGTGTGACTAGGAAATGAGTGGCTAACATATACCCCTACCCTACCTCAGTCCCCAAATGACATGGACTTGTAAACCGATGGGTAAATCATGAGATCTAATGGGGTGGGGTGAAGAGGAAGATACTTTGGGAGACAAGATGGGAAAAGGATGAAGGTTTCCTTGAAGTCTCTGGGTGGCCTGAATCATATGACATGGGTGTTTAAGAACTTCAGAAGATCTGAGCAACAAAACTTGCCAAATGGAGCCTGTGTTAGCTGGAAGAAGTCATGGGTCAGTACTTGAGCAAGAAGAATAGAGCCAGAATTGATCAACTTTTGTTGTTTTCAGAGACACAACCAAGGCCTACAGAAGTTGGGTTCTTCCACTGTAGGCTGTGTGGCAGAATACACTTCTTCCCACACTCCAGCAAAGAAAGGACTGGGGACAGAATTCTGAAAGATGCAGAATCCATGTGCTTCACCTACAGAGTCATCTATCTAAATATCCCAGGGTGCAGTTCAGACAGCCAGATTCAAGCAAACATTTTCGCCTACCCCTACCTCACCTGGAAAGTAAACCAGGTAGGAGGACATTCACTGCAGACTTGGAGAAATTGAGGAGGTTTGTATTTGTCCTTCTGAGTTGTATTATGGTTTAAGTTTGCAGGCCACATGTATGTCTGTATTGGCCCAGCACATCAAAATCTCCAGGTTGTCTGCCCTTCTTCATAATAGCACTTGGGATCTACTTTGCTGATCCCTTTACTGCAGAAGAGCAAAAGACAAAAGAAAACAGGAGCTAAGTAGTAATGTTCACTTTTTAGCAGCAGTATGGAGACGTGTGGAGTCCATATAATTTGGTGGTGGTAACCTAGCTAATAACTAGTGCTTTTGCATTGTGTATCCATGTGGTATGAAAACCACCAGCAGCACTAAACATGGTACCTGGGTCAGAGGACATAAACTTCATCTAAATACATTCTACAGTTAGGGCAATACCATTCTGAGGACATTCTAATACCATAATAGAAAGGGAAAGTCTCTCCAAAATCTTACTGTGAAGCCAGTTGAAGACCCTGGCATTCTTTTTTGTTTCCTACAAATGACATAATTTTATTTTTCTTTGTGGCTGGATGGAATTTCATTTTATCTATATATGCCACATTTGAGCCTTGCATTCTTAAGAATGATAATGATATCTCATCTGTCTGCATCATGGAGATATTATGGAAAAAGGAGGACAAGAGACAGAATGTTAAAGTGCTTGAAATATAAACCTTCGGAAATTATTGCTAACCATCAAATGTAAAGTATTTTACTTCTGAACACTAATGTTGCTACCTCCTACATAAATCTAGATTTTCATGTGTTGCTTTTGTTTTGTAGGGTACTGGCGTTATAGATAAGGCCGCTCTCTCCATGCACATTTTGGCCAAGCTGATGTGTATGTATGTGTACATAGTACATCAAACTGTCACCTCTATGTGTGGAATTATTTTAGGGGAAATGAGAATGATCATATTCTCCCCCAAATTTCACCTTCATTGATACCTGGTGTTCATACAATCTAAATTTTTTTTGAGATAAATACTGTGTGATTTTATTTATATGATACACCTACACCTATTCATAGAGGTATAGTAGAATGATGATTTCCAGGGGTTATGGACAGGAGGAACGGGAGCTATTTTTTAATGGGTACAGAGTTTCAGGTTTGCAAAATAAAAAGAGCGAGGAGATGGATAATGGTAATAGATGCACACAATTATGAGTGGATTTAATACAATGCAACAGGGCACTTAAAAATGATTAAGGTGGTGCTGGGTGAGTTGGCTCATGCCTGTATTCCCAGAGGAGGCTGAGGCAGGGGAATCGAGAGTTCAAAGCCAGACTCAGCAAAAGTGAGGTGCTAAGCAACTCAGTGAGGCCCTGTCTCCAAATATAATACAAGAAATAAGACTGGGGATGTGGCTCAGTGGTCAAGTGCCCCTGAGTTCAATCCCTGGTACCCGCTCCCCACCAAAAAAAAAAAAAAAAAGATTAAGGAAGTAAATTTATATGTCTATTTTACCACAATTAGATATTTAAAGAAAAATTCCTTTTGCCTGTTCTTTTCAGATTCTTGGAGGGGTGGGGTGGTATTTCTGTCCTTTTAGTCATTTACAACCTACAGGAAAGAATTGTTGTAGCCTGGATTGAGGAACACGGGAGGTGGCTATTACATCTGCAGAGGGGTGGAGAAAGCCTAAGAAGGAGAAGAACTGAAAGAAAGAGAAGGGAAGATTGTGGAGAGGAAGGACCTGGATCTGGGAAGCTCGTGGTTGCTCAGATTATGTTTCTTTCACTCTACAAATAATGATTCTACATGTATGTAGATGCTCTTCTAGACGCTAGGAAGGCACTGAATAGGCCAGTATACACGGCCTGTGAGGAGCAGAGCTTCTACTATAGAGAGCATGATGGTGAATATTTAGAAATTTGGGGTTATAAGAAGAAAATAAATGAGATAAGGTGGGCCAGGGAGATGGGTAGTGGATACATCTTAAATAGAGCAGTTACAATAGCCCTTTCTGAAACAGAAATATATAAGCAAAGATCTCAGGAGGAATTTTTCTCACATATATTAAATTACTAAAATTAGGAAAATTATCTAGATTTAGCTATTTTGAACCACATATTAATCCTGGTACACATTTAAAATGGCAATACTAGCTGGACATGGTGGTTAAGGCAGAAGGATACCAAGTTCAAGGTCAGTCCTGACATTTTAGGGAGACCCTGTCTCAAAGTAAATTAAAAATGTCTAGGGATGTAGTTCAGTGGTAGAGTATGTGCCAGGCCCTGGGTTCAATTCTCAGTACCTCAAAAACAAAACAAAGATATCCATGTGTCCACTAATGATTTACCATGGGAAAACCAGAAAGCTTTTCTACAAAGATGAGTCATTGGCAGGTGTGTTTATTTGGAATCCAATGAGCAGGGGCCAGACACTGGATATACAGGTCTTACCCTCCAGGGCTGAAAAGCAAAATTAGGCAGAGGAAAAAAAAATGACCCGCTCTCCCCCCATTGCCTACCCTGTGCCAGACAATTTTGTCAGAACTCAAAAATTAATAGAAAAAAAAGGAAAAGCAAAGATGAAAAATTGGGTGACTGGTTGGCTGGGAATCTAACATGCTTCTTTTAGGTGATGCTTTTGCTAGCAGACAGACACTACGTGCAATTTCGCCTCAGCAGAAAAATGTCACATTTGCTGAGCTGGCTGGGAGCTGCTATGACCTGCCGTTATCAGGTCCCTGGCAGACAAAGGGCAAAATGGCTTTGAAGGGCTGCAGTAGGTGCAGGAGAGCTCTGGCTGCAGGCACCATAGCTAGTGTGACTATAATCTACTAGAGCCTGGCAGTCTGCAGAGAGGGTGCAGTCCACAGGCAGCAGGAGGACTAGCTGCAGCAAGCAGTGGAGGGCAGACCCCAGCAGCTCACAGATGTGAACAGGTGCTCTTTCTGCCAGCCTGTGCCTGTGCTGGGCTCCTCATTACCAGCCACTAACAAACGAGAAATCAATATCCACATCAGCTTCATGCCATTGGAGTTCTGGAAAGCAATTTTGTTCCAGGAAATCTAAATGGTTTTGTAACTATGGATGCCAGTTACAGAGTCATCATACACAAAAAGTAGGAGTACAGGGGGCGGTTACCGATAAATAAAGTTCAAAAAAATAAGAGTAACTAAGAATGCAAATGTCAGCATTATGTCAAAGTGAAAATATGGGCCCTTGGCCTCCTTGACAGTAGGAACTCAAGGAGGCTGCCTGAGGCAGTGGCTTGGAGTGGAACTTAAGTTAGGACCAAGGACAAGAGTGACTATGCTGAAAGCTAAACTTTGGATAATGAATATTCCAGAGAAAAGTGTGAGGAGAAGGAGAAGGAGGGAGAACTTAGTTGTATATGTGAATAACATATACACCTACATACACCCCAAACAGTATTTATTAATGATATATAGATGACATATATAAATTTTATATATATATATATATATATATATATATATATATATATATATACACACACACATACTTGTATATAATAAATATACATGTATATATATATATGTATATATATATATAATAGTGTGTGTACACATGCATACACACATACATATATGTGAATATATAGAGATATCTACATATCTATATATCTATATATATTCTTTTTTATTTTCTTTTTTAAATTTTTATTAGTTGCTCAAAACATTACAATGATCTTGACATGTCATACATTTGATTCACATGGGGTACATAATCTTATTTTTCCACGTGTATAGATCACAGGATCACATTCGTTACACAGTCACATTTATACATAGGACCATACTAGTGAAAAAAGAGAGAGAGAGAAATGTGTCACAGTAGATTGGGTAGAAAGAGGTAATGGGAGGGGATGGGAAGGGAGGGGGAATAGGAAGGGTAGCAGAATACAATAGACACTAGTATTTTTTTTTTAATTTTTCTTTCTTTTTTTTTAAAGAGAGAGTGAGAGAGAGAGAGAGAATTTTTTAATATTTATTTTTTAGTTTTTGGCGGACACAACAGCTTTGTTTGTATGTGGTGCTGAGGATCGAACCCAGGCCGCACGCATGCCAGGCGAGCGTGCTACTGCTTGAGCCACATCCCCAGCCCTTCTTTTTTATTTTCTAGAGAGAGACAGAGAGAGATAAAGAATTCTATACTTTCAAACTTAGGAAACAAATCAGAAATTACAGTCCCCCATTTTTAATAATATTTAATTTTCAGGAAAGAGATTAGGTGAGATGAAGAAACAATTTTCATTTATTTTACACAAAAATTCTAAAGTGGTAGGAATATTAGTACATTAGAGTATAAGTTTGTTTCAGTATTTGTTATATAAAAATACAACCAAAGACATAACAATGTGCATGCCCATAGCTTTCTGCTGTGGTCTGAATATGTCCCACTAAATTTATACATCAAAATTTTAATTCTCAAGGTGATGGGATTAGGGGATGGGGCCTGTAGGAGGGGGCTGGTTCATAAGGGTAGAACCCTGGATAGTAGGGTTAGTGTCCTTATAAAAAATGCCCCAGGGAGCCAGCTTTTACCAGTGCAAACATTGGGAGAAGACACCATCTGTGAGCCAGAAAAGAGCCCTCACCCAAAACTGAATCTGTCAGTACCTTGATCTTGAACTTCTCTGCCTCCAGAGCTGTGAGAAATAAATTTCTGTCATATAAACAGTCTATGGTATTTTGTTAAAGCAGATTGAGCTAAGTCAAATCAGTGAGTTAACTTCCTAAGTTGCAGACATATGAAACTTATATTTGCAGCTTGAGTATAAGTTTATTTATAAATCAAGCTTATTCCTCTGTCCAAATCAACACCATAATAGTCACTGAATTATAATGAGAAGATTAAAATATTGATAGGGCCAGATGCAGATACTAGGAACTTGAGCAAAAGACGGAAAGAGAAAAGTCATCAAAGAGAAAGAAGATGCAGGGAGAAAGGGGATGAGGTTTAGGAACAACTGTGACCTTTGTTATCTCTTCCACTAGTTGAAGACTAGTCATAGTCACTCAAGGTCACTAATCACCTGAGGCTACAAGGTAATGGATGATCTGGTTGCACAAACCTATATCCATCACTTAAAATGATTTGATGTGACAGAGAAAATGATTTACCCAATGGATATATTGCTCCATCAGTAAATCTTTATTGAGCACCTAGTGTGGACTTATTTCAACATGCCATACTGCATGGAAACAAAGATAACAGAGAAGGAAAATCTTGCATTTGTAGTGAGTTTATAAGACTCAGCCATATAGCATAATAAATGCCGTGCTAATAACTTGTAATTAACTGTAGAAGGAGTTTTTATACCATGGAAATTGGAGAATGCAGAAAGAAATTGAGGAAACCTTCTTTTAGTATTTGAAAACGATTATCCAATTGAACAAAGAAATCACTGGTATCTCATTGACAGACAAGTGACATTTCAAGGCACATGTGAACTGTATCACTATTGTATTTCATATTTATTAGACTGGGGTGGATGGCAAACCTCACATACAGACTGCTGACTTTCTTCTTTTTTCTTTCTTTTTCTATCTTTAATGGTCCGAGAGCTAAAAATAGCTTTTACATTTCAAAATGGTAAAAAACATTTAAAATAGAATATTTTATGATATATAAGAATTACAAGGAACTCAAATATCAGTGCCCATAAATAAAATTTTATTGGAATGCCACTGTGTTTGCTAAAAATGTATTATCTATAGCTGTTTTCTTGTTAAAAGTTGCAGAGCTGAGTAGTTGTGAGACTATTGTGTGGTTGGAAGTTGTGCATTCTGCTTTCTCAATGTCAGAGACAAGGCAGCCCCATCACAGACCCTAAGCTCTTCTACAATAGCTTGCAGTACATTTGGATGGAAAAATTTGCTCACACAAGTTGCATATTCCAAACAAAGGTGCTTTTAGTACTAAAGAGCTCAAAACCTTGTTTCCCAATGTAATGATTTTCATAACTTTTGCTTCTCTTGTTCTTAGATTAATACTGACCACGTGTGAACAGGCAAATGGGTAACCAATTAACTTGAATTCTTTACAGTCAGGATTTGGCTCTGTGTCTTGATATGTCTTTCTTAATCTTCCCTTTGAAACGTGTTTTCTCATTTAGGCCAGAAGTAAATAGTGCAAGCAGCAGGGTGGTTTTCTGCCCCCCTTCTTTTCTCTCTCCTTGAAAAATAATGCTGAAGGAATTGTTTCGCGCTTGAAAATTAATATAACCTATTATGTCCAGGAAATTTCTTCAATATATTACTTGCCAAGCCCCTCGGCCGTTGTGAAGAAAATAATTTTAATTTATCTCATTTTTCACTGCTAAGTCAATGATTGTTTAACCTAAAATGCCACTGTGACTAAGTGCTCAAACCCCATGGTCCTTGGCTATTTTGCCCGGACTCAGCTATTAGGTCCATAAGCCTGAGCCTTTAGAAGCACCAAAATTGTCATATTAAAAGGGCTGCTGTCAAATTGCTTTTGTTTTTATTGTTTTTAATTTCTGCTTTTCCATTTTCTCTGCTATTTATAATGTTCTCCTTAAAAGTTCAAAAATAACATCTCTCTCCTTAGCCTCTTGGTTATTTTCCATTAGTGAGCATTTCTTTCCCAGCTTCCAACGTTTTTCCTAGGGCACAGAGCCATGTGGTCAGCTTGGGTTAATTTGGCTGTTGTGATTATAATCCTCCTTGTGATTTCTATGCAGTTTTACCCACTAAGACAAGGCCAGTGTCCCAAGGGAATAAAGAATCATGGTGATGACAAAGAATAGTCTTTTAAATCATTGGCACATTTGGCTAGAAGTGGCCATCAAATAATGCCCACTGTAATTTCCATACCCTTTTAAGGTGATGTGACCATGTTTACCTTTTCTGCATTTTCCTTTCTAATAGAAAGCCAATTTCCAATCTCCTTCTACTTTCTATCAGGGATTTTATTTATTTAGTATCCTTGCTTTCTTGTCCAAGCTGTAGCAACAATGTCATGTCTCAACCTCCATTTCCTAGAAGCACAGCCTGAGACAAAGGCTGAGGGTGTTTATGTTGCTTGGAGGATGTGAATCTGGTTTTAGAAGAAAGGGATCATGGTGAATAGGGGACATGGAAAGAAAGGCCAAATACAAGATTGCAGAACCAGCTGGCTACTCTATAGGCAATTGGTTGCTTGATTCTATGAAGAGGTATATCAGGACCTTTTCTCTGAAGTCTAAGAAAGTAAAAAAGAAATTCAACTTCCTTCTTTCCTTGACTGGTCACAGTTGATCCCAGGAAATGTCAACTCCTCTGAACTTTTGAGATGTGCACATTAGACTATAAGCTGCATGGGGCCCTATCGCTTCCCCCACCATGCTCATAGACACTCTGTGGTGGGGCATGCAACTGGGTGCTCAACTTGAACCAGCAGAAAGATCCTGGAACCAGTAGAACTGGTCATTTAGAAACAGCTGCAAAAAGACAGATGAGTCCAAAAGGATCTCAAATCATGAATAAATTCAGGCCAGGCCACATTTTACAAAGGAAGACCCAGAGTTGCAGATGATTCCTTTTCCAAGGATACACAGTTACCAAGGGCTCCCTGACTCCAGGCTGTTCACATCCCAATAGGCTACAAGGCATATGTCTTTCTCTGAGCATGATGGTGCCAGGCTTTACGATTCTTCTTCCATCCTACAGGACCTTGGAATAATATCTTATATCATTTTGAAAACTTAGTGTAAGTTTCATCTTCAAGTCACACAACAATGATGTGATTTCTGCAGAATACAGCCTACTAAGAAATATATTTATGCCTCTCTTATTCAAGATTCTCCTTAAACAATAGAAGTGAGGACATTCTTGTGGTCTGGAAAAGGTCATTTACTCTTTGAAGCCACTGGGGGAACTATTGATAAATTGCTATTTGATTTGTGTGCAATGTTTCTTTGTGACTCCTACTTGCTTATAAGGATTGAAATGGCCTATTTCATTCACTGGAAATGGATATTCAATCAGCCAGTATTTGGTCAAGTGAACACTCTATTCAAGGTATTAAGATGGGTGCTCTGGAGAATAACAGTAGTAAAACACAATCTTTCCTTCCGAGGGTTTATAATCTAATGAGGGACAAGGTATATAAAGCAGACTGACTGTCACTGATGGTTTCCTAGAAGTACCGAGTGCTATGGGAACTCAAATAGTAATGAATTCTGACTCAGAGTGTAGAAGAATGTTTAAGAAGAATATGGCATGAAATTATGCCCTTGAAGGATGAATAGAGTTTCAACAGAGAAGAGGTGTTGAAAGTTGGTAGCAGCCAGAACAAGTATGCTTGAAACTGCATACCAATAAATAGACAAATTTGAATGTGGGGAGGTTTACAGGGGTAAAGACAAGACTTGATGTGGAGAAATAGCAAAAAGCAAAGAAGTTGAAGAAATTTTTTTCTTGAGGATCACCCCAAAGAAAATTTGTAAGTTTGAATGCTAGGAAAATGCATGGCATTTTAGAGGTGGGTGGTGGTGGAGGAAGCCAGCACAGGTGGTTGAAAAGAAACACCTGGAGATGTTGCCACCTGCCAACCAACATCCTGACCACCTGGGCACAACTTACTAAGGGCTCATCATCCTTATGCCAGCTTAAGTACTGTTGTTGTTCCATAAAACTTGAGCCTTGCCAGGTGCTTGGGCACACAGCTGTTATCACAGCTACTTGGGAGGCTGAGACAAGAGGATTATGAGTTCTAGGCCTGGGCAACTTAGACCCTCTTTCAAAATAAAAAGGACAAAATTTCAGTGGTTAATTGGGCCTGTCCTGGGCCGTAATAATCCAAGGATAACCCATCTTTTTAGGGGTTTGTGAAAAGGACCCACTTCAGATGTAAATTTTCATGGCTACCATTATTTTCTGTTTCACCATGAAAACTATTAGATCTCTTCATCTGTGGCCACTGCTGGGATTTCATCCTAAGGAAAGAAACCAGGAAACAGACTAATCTTTCCACAAAGGAACTCTTTCCTTAGAGGCCTAAAAAATGTTTGGCAAAACAATTGAGCAAATATATTTGGTATTTTGTATTTTCAAAATTCTACATCTAAGAAAATACAGCAAGGTCTATAATAGATACATCTTTACTGAACACACACAGATTTCTTTTTCTTGCCTCCATAAACAATACGGTATAACAGCTATTTTCGTAGCATTTGCATTGTATTAGGTATTGTAAGTAAACTAGAGAAAATTTTCAATTTAAAGGAGAATGTACATAGGTTATACACAAATACTGTGCCAGGATTATACCAGTATCCCAGCCACTATGGATGATGAGGCAGGAGGATTGCAAGTTTGCAAGATTGTCTGAAAATAAAATAAAAATGGCTGGGAATGTAGCTCAGTTGTAAAATATTCCTGGGTTCAATCCTAGTGTTGAAAAAAAATCCTTCATTGAGATTCTAGCAATTGCTTGTACCAACTTCTTCATGGTCTCTGATGAACTCCCAGACATTCATCCATAGCCCCTGAAGGTATGGAAACAATTCCAATCTTCCTCAATAACCTACCTTCCATTATGATATTATGGTTTAGATAGGAGGTTCTCCCCAAAAGGCTCATGTGTTAATGCAGGATGTTCAGAAGTGAAATAATTAGATCATGAGAAATGTACCTAACTGGTAGATTAAACCATTTGATGGATGAATAATTTGAATGGATTACTGAGTGGGAATTTTAGGAAGGTGAGGCAAGGGTGGAGGAAGTAGGTCACAGGAGGCTTGCTTTTGTGATTATATTTTGTCCCTGACTCCTTGTACTCTTTTTCTGCTTCCTGGCTACAATGACTGAGCAGTTGCTTTCCTCAATCATGCCCTTCCCCCATGAAGTTCTCCCTCACCACTGGAGCAGAGCAATGGAGTCAGCCAGCCATGAACTGAACCTCTGAAACTGTGGGCTCCAAGTTCATTTTTCAAGTTGTTTTTGTCCAGTTTTTGGTCATAGTGACAGAAAACTGACTAACATGCATAATAAACAACTAAAACACTCACATAGTATGTTCAGTGAAGGTGTTTGGTTTTGTCTTTATAAACCTTTGATGTTGAATACTGTCTGGCTGGTATGAGTCCCTGGATTTGATGCTTACTACTGTGAATAAATAAATAAATGGAAAATAAATAAATAAGATGACATGAAAGTCAAAACCTAAAAGAATTACTTGTGCTAATTATTGATAAGATCTGATTCCTCTAACCCTGGGGTCAAAAGACCTTGAAGGTCTTAGATTGAAGATTGACAGGGCCCATTTGGGAGCACACTTTCATAACACCCTGGAATCACTCTGAGAGCTCTGTCCCTAAGGTGTAAACCCCAACATGCTAGGTCCTGGCCACAACCCTGACTTTTATATTCATCACTTATCTCACTTTAATAGCGCTTCATCTGAGTGATCCCAATACTCTCCCTTCTCCCCTACTTCCCCCTCACCTGATGGTTTCATTTTTCATTTCCTTGCCTGCTGAACCCTGAACTAATGAGGGGTACTCTAACCACTTTATTGCCAGCACTCAAGGGTTCTCTTTTTTTTCTGCAAATTCCAAATCTTGTGTCAGTTCAATCATCTGCCTATACCCAGGCTACTTGGGGACTGCTGGAGGAAATCATATTATTGTGCAAAAAAATTGTAAGATTGCATAAATGGGCATTTGGAAGGGTGGGAGAGGACTGTAAGTTAAGTGCAGGTTTCTTAAAGCATTTTCTACCTCAAGGATTCAAGTTAGCCTTTCTGGAAATAAACACAGTGGAATCTGGATAGCAGGAGGCAGGACCTGGAGAGTGGGAGGGAAGAGTTAAGAGTCAACAATCAACTACTCTGAGTCATAAAATCAGAAAGGCATTGAACATTTAGAAGGAGAACTGGCCCCATAAAGAAAACAATGCCTCTTAGTAAGCATATTATCTGCAACAAAGCAAAACAAATTTTCAAGCATCTTACTGAACCTGCTAAGGAGGGAAATCATGAAAAGTTTCTATTGAGCAAGGTAGATTAGAGAATGAAAATTAATAATAAACTCTTCATTATTACTAATTTAGGATATGTACGATGTCATTGATGTGACCTTTATTTATCACAATGTTTCTTTTTACTTGGGGGGGGGGCGCAAGATAACGTGATTGAGAAATTAAGAGCAGGGTGTCCTGGCAGGTTCCGTAATCCCTGTATATCTCAGTTTTAAAATTTGAGAATAAAAATTTATATTATTTTTCAGAACATTTATATATCCAGATTACATGGGCCATGTGTGTTCAAGGCCTTTACAAGTTTTAACACATTTAATCTTCATAGCAAGCAGATCTATTTATTTTGTGCTATGTAACAGTTGGGAAACTAAGGTACAAGAGGTGAGATTTACCTTGTAGAAGCCCACACAGTCACAGCTAGAAAGTGACACTGTAAAGTTTTATATCCCAGCTGTGTGAAAATGCAGACCTTACCCAGGTTTGTTCTCTAAATCTGTCCGGGGCAGGGGTGTTCCTTGTGGTCTCCATTCACCCACTAACATCAGGCATCACTAGCTACTCCCCTGCCTTTAGCATTTTGAATAAGTCCAAGGGGAAGAGTGGAGACTTCTTGGGCTGTGGGCTGCACAGAGACCCTGAGGGCAATGGTCCTCTAAGACGATTTTGAGACATTTACTGAGGAAACGTGAAAGGTAAAGGAAGGAAGGTGTGGTGCCAGATGACGGATTAGTTCATGTGCAGTAAATCACAAACACAGTTTTAGTGGAGAAAAAAGCAATAAGTGGAAATTAAAAGACCTAACAACCAAAGGACCAAGAGAGAAATTAATGGAGAAAGGTCCCAGAGGAAACAGAAAACAGGTTTTAAGAGTATACAAATTGTAGGGCTCAGTCTGCAGAAGTCTGAGTGCACCAAGGGTGTGGAAATACTATAGATAAGTTTGGAGAGGAATGGAAAGTAAATTGAATTATTTCACTCCTATTGACCTTTCATTACTCAATAAATATTTGCTGAGCCAATATTCATTGTATATTCTGAAAGGAAAACCTATGTGCCTTTTAACTTCTCAAGTATCCTTTGCATCATTCCCTAAGATTGGACAGTTAATTAGTACTTTTTGGATAAGTCTGCTGCAGCTTCTCTAAATGGTCTCAAGAATAAACAATTAATTCAGTTGATTCCCTTAGAAACTGTACTGACTCACAATCTTTAAACATTAAAAGAGAGAGAGAGAGAGAGAGAGAGAGAGAGAGAGAGAGAGAGAGAGAGAGAGCTGGAAGGATCCTTGGAGATCTTCTAACAAGTTAGGTTGCAAATAAACAGGTTCAGGGTGTTGCATTAGTATTCACATTTTAAAAATGAGAGATTTCCTATGACCATCTTGTACTTCCAAAGAAACTGGATTTTCTGGGAAGCTTGCACCTGCATTCTAATATTTCAGTAATGTGCTGGAGCTGAGGGACTACAATCCTTGGAGACAAAGAAGTTTGCCAGTTTCCAGAACCTTCTCCAAATCCTCCAAATCCTACACTGTTACTTGATCATTTTCATTTTCTGTCCAAACCTGTAGGCATTTGAGTTGGCCTATAGGGAAACTGAGGCACAGGCACAGGTTTCCTCTTTGTCTCTACTGTCCTCTCCCCACAATTGGCCCGTTTCTTGATTCTTTAAGGAATAACCCTCCAACATGGCATTTCCTAGGCTTTACTGTGACATGGGGCCAGCTAGGGAATGTAAACGAATCATCATCTAAGATAAAATCTTTGATTATACAAAACATTAGTGAGATCCACACTTAGATTACCATGATCAGTTCTGGTCATCACATTATAAAATAAAATATTGAAACACTTGACAATGCAAAGAGAAAGAGATGAGCTTGATCTTCTGCTGTGATTGTATTGCATTAATGACTTCCTAGCACATTCCCGGAGTCTGCAGCCTATTAGAGGAAATAAAATGTATTAATATAATGGATAGGGATCCCAGAGAGGAGTCATGTTGCTTTTCTAAAGATTTTGAAAGGCAAGAATAGGCTCGATATTTTTTTCCTTGAAAGTAGGTGTTGCTTTCCTAATCAAGGCAAAATGATTTATTAATCAATCAGATTGTGAATTTCAAAATTATTTATTCAACAGGAAAGACAAAATGCTATCACTCAAAAATTAAGCTAAAGGGGAAAATAAGGAGTTGGACTACTCTTCCAGACAATATGCCAGGATGTAATTTCACACGAGTGTAGAGCATATGGAGTAAAATGGTTGTAGTTACCAAGACACTATTTCTTCTAACAAAGAAATAAACTGTAACAAGAAATACTGACATTATTTAGGATTTGTTGCTTTCCCCAGTTCACTCACTGGTGACCGGGATGGTAGCTTTTAAATAGGATTCAATTTTCAAATCTTAAGTTTTTCGGCACAAAATAAAGAGATATAAGGCTGGCCAGAGCTATAGCATAAATATGCCTAGTTTACAGGTTATTTTAAATAATTTGAATTGAGGCCTTTCACAGATGCCAATTATAAGTACTAATTAGCCATTCTTAAAGAAAAATACATGTTATTCCATTTACTTGTTTAACTCACACCGTCCCATCTGCTTCCTAGAGGTGAAGAGATCATTTCTAGTCCTCCAGGTCAGGTGGTGGATTTATAAATGTTTATGTTTTGCATTTCATAAATGTGCTTTACATATCAAATAATATATAATGAAACTTGGGGACTGTTGGTTTCAGTTTAGAGAAGAGGGAATGGAAAGGACACATTCCTAGATATGAAAAAGGGAAAAAAAAGTTGAACAAAACACAAATGAATGACTTTTCCTAAATCCATCACAATGGAGTACACAGCTCAATCAACTAACTCAGACCATGGGGACAGAGCAGGAACCTGCATGAAGAAACAAGACCCAAGCATTTGCTTACTGGAGTGGACGTCACTAAACTCATAATAAGATCAATCAGACAAAATCCTGCAGTGAGAATTCACCTCACTCTAGTAAAAACGGCAATCATGAAGAATACAAGCAACAATATATTGTTGATGAGGATATGGAGGAAAAGGTACACGGATACATTGCTGGTAGTACTGCAAATTGGTGCAATCACAATGAAAAACAGTATGGATATTCCAAAGAAAACTGGAATGAAACCACCATTTGCTCAAGTCATCCAACTCCTAGGTTTATACCCAAAAGACTTAAAAATAGCATAATACAGTGACATAGACACATTAATGTTTCAAGCAGCTCAATTCACAATAACTAAACTATGGAACCAACCTAGGTGCCCTTCAACAGATGAATGGATAAAGGAACCATGGTATATATACACAATGGAATATTACCCAGACTTAAAGAAGAATGAAATGATGGCATTTGCTGGTAAATGCATGGAACTTGAGAATATTATGCTGAGGGAAATAAATCAATCCTAAAGAACCAAGGGCCAAATGTCTTCTCTGATTTGTGGATGCTAATTCACAATAAAGTATGGGAAAGAATAGAGGTATTTTTGAAAAGACATAGGAGAATGAAGGAAAGTGAGGGGTTATGGGGATAGGAATGAAAGTAGAATGAAGTGGACATTATCAGCTTATGTGCATGTGTTATTATATGACCTATGTAACTCTATATCATGTACAACCAGACAAACAAGAAGTTCTATTTCATTTATGTATTATGTTTCAAAATGCTATTGTCATGTATAACTAATTAAAACAAATAAAATATATTTAACAAATTTACAATGAACAAATTAAAAAAAAAGAAAGAAAGAAAGAAAAAGTTTCAACCAGAAAATTGTAATGAATCGTGAAAGGCTGAGTTTGGGTAATTTAAAAGAGTAAAAACCCTATAGGATAAACATATAGGAGGGCTTGTAGTCTCCTCTACGGATGTCATCTGCCATTTTATGAAAGATGGAGAGAAGCAAAAGAAAGCTTTCTTCTTGGTGCTGAATGGTGTAGGGAAACAATCACTATTGTCAAAACCCCAGCTAAACCCTCCTTCTCTGTCTACTTGAATGCCTTAATCTTCAAAAGAAGGAACATAAAATCTTAGGCTGAGAGTATAGCTAGAAACCTATGTGAAGGTTGGAAAGAAACTACTATTGAAAGTCCAATGAGATGATGTGTATATAGGATAAAAGATACAGGATGCAAAAGAACATATAATGCAAAAATGAGTGGAAAGACAGACATTACATATTGATAACTGGCCAATTTTCTAGTTAGACATAAAAATCTTAAATATTTATGCACATTTAGCTTCAAAATTCTGGAATCAAAATCTGATAGATCTGTAAGGAGAAAATCCAGAGTTAGAATTGGAGACTTCAGTACTTGTCTCTCAGTAATTGACAGGGTGAGTGGGCAGAAAAGCAGTGAGTATATAAATGACATAAACAACACTATCTACCAACTTGATCTGTTTAACACTTTCAGAATACTTCATTCCATGAAGCAGAATACACATTCTTTTTAAAGTACACATAAAGTATAATGAGACAGGTCACACTCTGGGCCAAAATATATACCTTAAGAAATTTGAAAGAGCCAGGCGTGATAATGCAAGCCTATAATCCCAACAGCTCAGGAAGCTGAGACTGGAGATTCCCAAGTTCAAGGCCCACCTCAGCAACTAAGTGAAGCCTAAGCAATGAGACCCAGTCACAAAAATTTTAAAAAATCAAAAGGCCTATAATATTACTCAGTGGTAAAGTACCCCTGGGTTACAAAAGGAAAAAAATAAACTTGAAAGAATACAAATGATTTAAAGTATACTTTTTGATATAAAAGTAATTTAATCTAAAAATCAACACCAGATATAAATCTATAAAATTTTTAAATATTTAGAAACAAAACAACATACTTGTAAATAAACTGTGGATAAAGAGAGAGTCACAAAAGAATTGTTTTAAAATTATTTTTTATGGGTAGTGGGAATTGACCAAAGGGTTTCCCATGTGCTAGGCAAGTACTCTACCATTGAGCTAAATCCCTGGCCCTTTTGCTTTATTTTTATTATTTTATTTTGAGATAAATTCTTGCTAAGTTTCCCAGGTTGGTTTTGAACTTGAGATATTCCTGCCTCAGCCTCCTACATAGCTAGAAGTACAGGTGTATACCACTGTGTCAGGCAAAAGAAACTTTAATGAAATTTTTAATGAAAATTTAGAAACAATATATCAAAGTTTGTGATATTCAGTTAAAGCAACACTTGGGGGTGGGAATTAGTGCAAGAATTACTTATATTATTAAGAAAACCTAATATCAATGATACAAGTTTCACTTTAAATAATTAGTGAAAGTAGAGTGAATTAAATCCACACAATCAGAATGGAGGAAACAATAAAATTAAAACTGAAATCAATTACATTTAAACAAAAAAAAAGATAGGGAAAATCAATGGAACTAAAAGTAGTTTCTTTGAAATTATCAACAAGATTGACAAACCTGTGTCCAGATTTAAAAATAAAATCTTTTTAAATTTGTTGGGCCATCACTGCTTTCCACAGACATGAACAAGACATTAGAAAGGTAATAAAGGAACACTATCAACAAACTCTGCCCCCAAACTTGGCAACTCAGATGGAATAGGCTAACCTATTCTGAAAACCAGAAACTACCCAAATGCATTCATGAGGAAATAGATGATATGAAAAGTCCTAGAATCCTATTTTAGAAATTAAATTTGTAAGTTACAAATATTTCAAGAAAGAAAAATCTTACATCTGGATAGCTTTTCTAATGAATTCTACCCAACATTGAAAGAATGAATAATAAAACTTTTATAGAATCTCTTTGAGAAAATAGAAGGAATGAGAACACTCTCTAACTCATCTTCTGAGGTCAGCATAACACTAATACAACTACAAAATAGATATATTTCCAGGAAAGAAAATTATAAACCAATAGTCTCCATATATGAACTCATAAAAATCCTTGACAAATATTAACCAAAAAAATTTAACAATAGAGAAAGATAATAAATCATGGCGAGGGATAGATTTTTCCAATCATGCAGGGTTGGTTTGACATTTAAAAATCATTATAATTCACCATATTAACACATCAGAATGTATATAGAGATATATATGTGTGTATAATGTATAATGTATATATTTATATATATTATATAATGCATATTAAAGAAATGTATTGGTTTATGCAAAAAAAATTGACAAAAGTCAAAACGTTTCAGATAATTACTTTCAGTAAATTAGAAATGTAAGAGAAATACATCTACTTTACAAAAAATTTCTGTAAAAGTCTGTAAAAGACTGACATCAAAAATCATACTTAATGGTGACAGACTGAATATTTCTTTTCTAGGATGAGAAATGGTATGAGCATATCTATTTTCTATTCATGTTTTTGTTGTAGGTTCTGCTAATTGGTGAAAAATAAAACCAGATAAAGAAATACAACATATCCATTTTAGTACAGAAGAAATAAATGCTTATTCACAGAAGACACATCCATTTATAAAAAAATCATTTTGAATATAGAACAAAGCTGTTAGAGCTAATGTGTAAGTTTAAAGAAACTAAAGAACATCTAAATACATAGAGAAATATGCCATACTTATGACTCATCATATTCATAATTAAGGTGTCATTTTTCTCCAAACTTATCTATTGATTCGATGCAATTCCAATAACTTCTTCAGTGGCATTTTCAGTAGAAATTGACAAGCTGATTATAATACTCATATGAAAATACAAAGGGATCTAGACTGGCAAAAAATACCTTTAGGAAAAATTACTACTGTCAAAACAGCCATATTTACCAAAAGTGTTATACAGATTCCATGCAATCCGCATCAACATGCTAATGACAGTCTTCATGGAACTAGAAAAAAAAAGTTCTAAAATTTACTTGCAGAATAAAAGACCCAGAATAGCCAAAGCAGCATTGAACAAGAAGAAAAATCATGGAGATATCACAATATCAATCTCGAATTATACTACAAATCTGTAATAACAAAACAGCATGGTAGTGTCATCAAAATGAGCATGAAGACCAATGGAGTAAGAGAGAAGACAAAGAGACAAACCCACACAGACAGAGTCCTCTGATACTTGGCAAGGTACCAAAAACATATGTTAGAGAATATCTTTATGACCTTAGGATAGGCAAGAATTTCTTTGATATAGTAACCAAAGCATGATCCAGAGAAAATAAAAATTAAAAACAAATGTTTTTATCATCTTTCACTCCCTGCTGTGACCAAAAGACCTCAAAAGAACAACTGTAGAGGAGGAAAAGTTTATTTGGGGGTTCATGGCTTCAGAAGTCTCAGTCAACTCCATTCCTTGGGGCTTAAGTTGAGGCAGAACATCATGGCAGAAGAGTGTGGTGGAGGGAAGCAGTTCAGGACATCACACCAAGAAGGCTGGTGAGTAGAGTGGAGCTCCATTCAATAAAGACAAAGTATATACCTGAAAGGAAGCCCCCAGTGTCCCACCTCCTCTAATCACACCCTACCTGCTTACAATTACCATCTAGTTAATTCCTATCAAGGGATTAATGCACTAATTACTTCAAGGGTTTCATAACCCAATCATTTCACCTCTAAAATCTCATGAATTGTCTCACGCATGTGCTTTTGGGAGACATAATACCTAACCATAACACCAATCAAACAATAAAAATTCCCTTCAAAAGATGTTGAAAGAAAAAAAAGAATTAAATCTTAGACCAGGAAAATATTAATTTACATGATTTAAATCTAGATTATATAAAGAGGATTAAAATCTCAATTAAAAAAACATTAGCATCTTCAAAAATTTTGAGCAGAAATTTTTGCATAGAAGATGTATATTTGGCAAATAAAATCATGAAACAATACTCAACCTCACTGAAAATTAAAACTATAATAAGATACTCCAATATATCTCTTAGAATAACTAAAACTAAAATAGCTGACCTACCAACTGTTACAAGGATATGTTGAAAAACTAGTCTTCACATATACTGCTCATGAGAATATAAACTAGTACATCCACTTTGGAAAACAGTGTGGCAATTTTTTAAAAGGATCATAGATAGCTGCCATATCATATGGGTGTCTTACTCTCAGGTAGTTAGCAAAGAGAAAAAACTGAACATGATAATGCAAAGACTTGTCTAAGAATGTTCACACTTGGCATCATGGCACATGTCCTTAATCCCAGCTACTCAGGAAGCTGAGGCAGGAGGATTAGAAGTTCAAGGCCAGCCTGGACAGCTTTGTGTAAACTTGTCTCAAAATAAAAAGGGCTGAGGATGTAACTCAGTCGTTAAGCACCTCTGAGTTCAAAAAAGAAAAAAAGGCAAAATGTGTGAGTGATTGACACGTAGAAAATATAGATGATTTCCAAAACGTTTATGCGGAGTAAAAGAAGCCAGATCAAATAAGAGATTATACCATTTCTTTCAATTTGTATAAATTACATAACATTCTAATTTATCTTTAAATTAAAGGTAAATCATGTGCCCTATGCCAAGCTTGAACATTCTTATACAAGTTTTTATCAATAAAAAGCAGATGAATGGTTGCCTGCTGTTTGAAGATGAAGACAGGGAGGAGTAGGAGACTCTGACAGGTTGTAGAGGGGTATATTTAATACTCGCAGTTGATTTTATATCAATAATACCTACATGAACTGTTTTAAAATTCAATATACCCCTACTAGGTGCTACCTTGTGCCTCTCCTTAGGGAGAACGGAATGGAAGAAAAATGAAGACAATATACTCCCTTGTTAACTCAGAGATCTTTTTCCTACATACTCATGAGTTAGAGAGGGTAGTTGGAAGGTCAATAAAGACAGTCTAGGCAGGATCATTTGAGATTTATTATTTTTTCCTCTTTTCATCTCAGTTCAGCCCTAGTGGACCATAGCCTCTACACTCATTTTCTTGGAAGGAATGGATTCAGATTCTTCTGCTTTGAAATTACTCTAAAGCAAATGATACTGGAAGCTTAACAAAGTATAAAAACTTCTTTGAAAATATCTGACAGCAATGTTCTTTTAGAGAAGTATTTTTCTCAGGAATGCTGATAAAAAATGTAGGATGAAAATTCTTTCCAAATGCACTGATCACCAATAGTAAAGTGATGTTGATGATGATATTACTTATGACAATAAATGGCAACAAGGATAATAATTTATCAGAAAGCAAGATACTCTCTATAAGCACTTTCAATATGTCGTATAGTTTTTATCTTCAAAAAATTTCAGCATTACCATCCCATTTTTAGATAAAGAGGTTATGGTACCAAGAAGTGAACACTTTGTGGAGGGGGCCCACTGAAATAGATTTTTTTTCTTCCTGTTGCCTGGTATGTGGTCATTGCCAGTCAAAATACTGATAGGAAAGTGTTAACACACCCGACATGTTCAACAGATGTGTTCAATGGAGGAAGGACAATTTAATTTATATAGCATTGTGATTCAGGGTTAAGGAAATCAACTAAAACTGGCAGAAAGTAGAAAGTGTGGGAAACCATGGACCCTCACAAACCCTGAAGGGTCAATGGGAAAAATACTCTTTACCAAAATCCAGAGAAAGTTTGGTGCAATCAGAGATAGAACAACCCGAAGGAGATAACCATGGATACCTGTTGTAGCCAGAACCACAGTGAAGTCCATGTGGAAGGGTCCAGGAGGGAGTGGGGAGAAATAAATCCAGGTCCTTCTTTCCTCTTAGCCTATGATCTTCCTGTTGTATTCTTATTGTCAAAACCAACTGGAAACCAGAAGGTAAGAGAGCCCAGATGACTCAGACTTTTTACATGTCAGTCATGGACATGAATGTCAGTATCTTTCCTTCATTTGGATGAAGACACTTGCCTCCTCACCAAGGTAGAACTCAAAATCCTATGAGCCATTATATTGTCACCATTGTGTCAATAAAGTTTTTTCACATTTGAAACCTAAATTTTACTATATGCTTCGCAAAATGACACATGCACTGGGGACACTAGCTGACCTAAAATATAGTTGCTTCTGCCACCTCTATGGTCATGAGGTAAAAGTGGGTCATCATATCTTTTTTCTAATGCAACCAATTTCAAGTCTCTTTTACTCTCAGACAGCTCCTCAGATTCTTAAGTTTTTTCCTGGTAAAGCAGCACCAAATTGCCCTCGTAATCCACGCCCTTAATGTTTTTCTTGTTATGGGTTTGTGTTTCCTCTTACTATTGCACACAGGGGTATTATGAGATATCATGGTAAATATCCCATATGGTGGAAAAAGTTCTCTTACCCCAAATTGTGTAGTAGCAAAATAGTAAAGAGCATCAATCATGTCAGCCAGCAAACTGGCCGCACATCCACCTGTTTGTTCAGCAATAAAAGAAGTCCAAAATCGGGCTGGGGATGTGGCTCAAGAGGTAGCGCGCTTGCCTGGCATGAGTGCGGCCCGGGTTTGATCCTCAGCACCACATACAAACAAAGATGTTGTGTCTGCTGAAAACTAAAAAATAAATATTAAAAAAAAGAAGTCCAAAATGTCCAATTAACACTCTCAGCTACTTAACAAGAACATGAAGGATTTCCATTTTCTGGTAATAGCATTCTTTCCTTGGAAAAAGTATCTCCAAACCCACATCTGACAGCAATGTTCCTATAGAGGAGTATTTTTCTCAGGAATGCTGATGAAAATGTAGGGTGAAACAAATTTCCTTCAACAAATTATTAGGGATAATATGAGTCGGGCCACCTCCTGCCACACTTGAATTCCTTGATAAGCATGATATGGTTATGCAGGAAAACACTGTATATTATATTTTTGGTTAAGTCATGCATTTTCTTTTTTGGGCAGGTGGTATAATAATGGAGCCTTCAAAAGTTCACTTCACCATTATATAAAGCCTGATAATTATGCAGAATGGAACACTGTGATAAGAAACATGAATTTTGTGGGAATGAACCAACTGTTACTTTTTCTTCCCCATAATATTAGTCCTTAGGTCTGATGTGATGTTATATGAGACATCATGGAAAGGGTTAAGGTAATCTATAATTCCAAAAATAACGTTTCTGACACAAACATTGCAGGAAGAAAAGTCAAATACAGATCTGGAATATGAATCTGTTCCCATGATGATAAATTGCTACTTGCTCCATGATTAGGAGAGGTCCAATGTAATAAGTGGGGCACTGGGTGGCTGGCTGGCCCTTTTTGGGGACTGGCATCATGTCAGGAACTCAACATTAGTCATCATTATTTATTAGTTAACAGTCAGCAGTGTGGCATTCATATCACCCTTGATGAGAAGAAATGCACGTTTTTGAGCTCCTGCATGGACATCATCTCTGTGGCAATGAGCATTTTGTACTTGGACTTATTGAACAAATGGAAGAATTGCAGAAAAAAATGATTGAAATCCAAAGTATCTTCACATTCATGATTATTGAGGCATTCCTCTGTAAAGGATGCTCTCAGGATGGCATTTACATGTGATATAAATATCTTCATTTTCTCTGTTGCTATATATCTACATATCTCTATGCTGAACGTTCTATCTCTAATTTTCCAATATTGTTATTTTCAAATTTCTGTCCCACAAACCAACTCCTCACTCACTATCTATGACTGGGTATAGATCCATACCTTTATCCATCTCTCCTTTCATAAAAAGTAGACAAACAGATATCTGAAGAGATATCTAGATGGAGAATTTTCCTTCCTCACTGTATTTCGAAGCCACCCCTTGAATAGACCTAAAATGAGATGGTCCCTCACTTTGGCTGCTGACATTATATCATGAAGGTCTATCTGTAAGCTAGTACCATGGTTTCTTTTTCCCTGCTAATTGGTCTTAAGAGAGCCACTCCATGAGGAGTGCCTTAGGTATGGTGAAAGAAGAGGAAGTAAGGCAGGAACAAATGTCTCCTCTTTCATAATAATAGTTCTGACCTTTTAGTATGAGCTCTGGGTTGTTTGGTGACTAACAGATTTAGAACTCACAGGAGATTATTTTTTATAAAAAGGACATTATCTGTGAAAATCTTCATGACTGTCTCTTTGTACTCCAGGTAGAAAATAGGCTTGCTTTGCTGTACCAAACCATATTTGTCCTTAAATTTATTATATTACTTTAAAGTTTTATAAAGGTTGAAGATAGAAGTCATTCTCCAGACACAGACCATATCCCTGAGTGTTCCAATTCTTCATTTTCACCAAAATATGGAAAGAGCAAAGCATAGCAGAGAATGAAAGCTCTGAGTAGACATTATTATCAAGAACATAGTGTCCCCTCTTCCAATCAAAATATTAGGAAAAAAACAAGTCTGAAAACTAAGGTACTTGGACAGAAAGGAAACTTTAGCTGTTTGAGAGATGACAGACTCTGGTTTGCCGTCGATGCATGAGCTAAGCAGACCTAACCCTAGTTGGATCTTCATTGTCCTAGGATTCCAATGATTCCTTAGAATGTTCATGACTTTTCAACAAAGACTCAATAAGGTCATCTTTATTAAAAATTTTTTAAAAATTAAAAAATTTATAATCCCCATTAAAGAATTTTAATAGAAGTTTAAACAGAGTTATATGAATGTGGATTTAAACCGTTGAACTGAGGTTTTCTGTGCATTGCAAAGGTGGATGAGATATATCAAAGAAGAAAATTCCAACAACTTCGTTTAATGATCTTAATTAGCTTTGTTTTTGATCCTAGAATCAAGCAACAGTTCACTCCATAAAACAGAGTAAGTGTTCCAGTGAGCTAACAGAGAAGTTTGGTTTTATAGACAGCAAAGAGCTGAAAAAGCAAAAAGCAAAAGCCAGAAGCTGAGTGGTCATTTCAAAGTTACTCTCCTGTAAGATAGGTACAAGGAGATGATAGAAAAATAACTGATTTCTCAGTATCAGGTCACTTCAATTAACCATTTTGTGTTGAGATTAAGGCAAAGGGAACTTCATTCTCACACTAATTGAAACTAACCTGTTTGGAAAAGTGGGCTGTTCCTGTCTCTAATCCTGATTTTTGATTTCTCAGAAGGTCTGATACACAGTTTTTCTTTTTTCTCTTTGCGAAATTGAAGAATGAACCCAGGGACACTTTATTGCTGAGCTACATCTCCCACTCCTTTTATTTTGAGATAGGATCTTGCAGAATTGCCCAGGCTGGTCTTGAACTTGCAATCCTCCTGCCTGAGTATCTCAAATTGCTGGAATTACAGGAGTGCATCACCATGCCCAGCTGATAAATATTTCTGTTTTAGCTTGATGATAAGAAACTTTAGCCTGTGTGTCTCCATTTTGATTTTTAGTCTGGAGTCTAGTCTCTTGAAAGCTAATGTAGGATGTTAGTCTAAAACAATAACTTCTTGTAATTTTATTTTAACAGATATAACAGGACTTCATTAAATCTTTAGCACATTTTCAAAAGCCTGAGTTAAATGTTTGTATGGAAAAGAGAATGTCAAATCTATTCTACAATCCATTTCCCTCCCATAGACTGCCTTTTTCTTAGCTGGGAATGTAGTAATTAAAACCTCAAACATCATGGAAATCGTGTATCTTTTCACTAACATAACACTTAATTATTGCTATTCCATAGGGAATATTTTTCTCAACTGTAGAATAATTTTTGGAAAGTACATTTTTATCAGCTCAAATATCTGACTTTCATCTGTGGCAATATTTCCATCAGTGGTGATGAGATTTAGAGAAGCAGGATAATGTTATTTTCCCATTTGTACTCTGCTTTTCTGAGCATAGACGCCCATGGCAGCTTTGATCACTGTGACATTGTGCTCAGTGACCTCACTCCCCCAGTGAGGTCAAATTGTTAATGAGACCTTGTTCGGGGCTTTAACAATCTATCACTTCTGCCCTCTGGCCTTTGGTTATCTTTTCAGCCAAAGAGAACTCTTAGTAATAAGCAAGACAATGTGTGGCTATGTATGTACCATTCATTAATGAATTTGTTCAGCAAGCTTTTTCTAACTGTCTGCCATTTTCTAGAAGAATTATACACATTATATCCACAATGGTGACCATGGAATTTCATTTTGGAAGAAATAAGGTATAGCTGGGGATCTGTTAGATACCATTGTGTAGGATGAATTCCTAGGAGAAAAAAAAAAGAGAAATTATTTCAATTTCTAGTGCAACCACTTCCTATTTATGGGTAGCACATCCATGAAGAGTACCTGTACATTGTAGCATTACCAACAGTGTGGCCTATATTTTGTAGAGTCCAAGCTACCTTGAAAGTTCACCTAGATAACCATACAACTAATCAGTGCTTGAATTATCTTTAAATATAAATTTTCTATAGAATCATAGTTCTCTTTCAATATCCACTCTGTGAAAAATTCTCCAGCATGGAAATTTGATACCTAGTTCAATACACACTGCAAAAAATTTACACATTCAAATTTTGTTTATAATTTTTTGAACTATTTTTATCAAATTGTATACTGAAACAAAGTTAACCAATTTTGGATACCTCAGGGATATATTCATGAATATCAATTATCCTACTTATACTCCAGTAGAACAATATTTCTACTAATATGTACTAACAAAGATAAACTCTGGGATTATGGTTTTTCTGCTTCTCTGTCCCTTTCTTACCATTACTTCTACTTTTTTTAGCACCTTTAATGTATATGTAGATTTTGACTGCTAAGTATAGTTCCTAATATATTCCAAGTTTTTGATAAATAGCAGAAGTTTGAGTTTTGGTATCCAAGAGCATAATCATTAAGAGGATGACCTTAACAATTTGCTCAAATTCTCTGACCTTCACCTTTCTCATTTTCTTTCAGGTTTCTTAGACTCTTTCAAAATTATCTTATATATCTGTAAAATGAAAAAATATAAAGTGAAAGCATATCATAAGACACTCAGAGGATAAAATGAGGTAATAAATATAAAGCATTTTGAAAATGACTGCACATGGTAAACATTTAGGAAATAATAACTAACATTGATATTATCATCTTTGTGACAATGAATATGGACATAAACTCCTTTATAGTAAGTGCTCAATAACCATTAGTTTCTTTTCTCCAAAGAAAAATTAAAAATGTTTTCTCAGAGAATGGCTCCCTATTTGTTTATGTGGAATGAAGAACGTGGGCTTTGTGATTTTCTTTCCTTACTGCTATGGGGCCATCCTCACTTCTTTGTTGAGCTGGAGTTATGCTTCTATAGTGTAGATGGCTAGAAGTCTGCCTGTAAGGAAATGTTGCCACTATATCTTATACCGAGGGAAACCAAAGAATATAATTATCCGCCTCACTTTCCACTGCAAGTCAAGATTTAGTTAATTGACTCCAGTTCATTTTGCCCAGGGCACCTCCTCTGAGACAGGTACCATGGTGGCTAGCATTAGCTGATAGGAACTGTGGTCCCACAGAGAGAAAAGAGGGATGAGGCTCTCCCAGTCATAGAATTCCCAGTGACCAGGAAGCAGCCACCGGCTGGTAATAACTTCCTCTCCCCTCTGACTTGGAATGGATTGCAGGCACTGACCTAGAGGGGAAAGGCTTCATCTCCCAACACCAGCCAATCTCATCTCATTGCAAGGGAAAGGCCCCTGGAGATGTGCTCCTATCCATCATGTGGACAGCTTTGGCCAAAGTGCCCACTACATCACCGGCTTTAATAAAAAGTTGCTGGAGGCTGCAGGGCTAGTGACAGATGTAAACCACAGCCTGGCCAGAGCCTATGAATTCTCCCAAGGTGGAAGTACACTTGAGGAGGAAGAAGAAGAAAAGGAAAGAAGACAAAAGAGGAGTGAAAAATGATAAGGGAACCACTTCCGAATATCCATTAAAACTGAGTTTAATAAACTGAAGGAGACTCTTAGAGAAGCTGTTAGTCTGAAAAGACAAAACCTTCAGAAAAGAAATGACAAAAGAATACTAAGAGTAGAATAAAAGAAGTAAAATAAGTTAACAAGAAACTTTTCTATTAAACCCAAGGATGTCGGAATTAAGAAACAATTGGGAATTCTGAAAATTTGAAATAAATCATAAACAAGGTTTTAAGCAGTAACCTCATGCCAATTGTTACCACATCATTTGATCAATTTGAAAACATAAGTATTTCCTAATGCATTACCAGAACTTGTATTACATGGGATTATAACTATCTTTAGATATCTTCTTTATAGAAAATTCTCTAGCATGTAAATTTTTAGAGCAATATAGTAAGCACAAAATTTATACATGCAATTTTTTTCAATTTTGAATAAAGTTTTGTTATGTGAATAAAGATCCAGCAATTAATCAACTGTCCATAAAAAATGACAATCATTACTATTTAAAGACTTGGTCATGTCTCATGGGGTCAGTTTCTAATGCTTTGCACCTGAATATTTCTTCTAATTTTTCTTCTAATTGATTTAATGCCATTATTTTCAGTAGCATAAATAATCTAGCACTTTTCTCATGAATTATATAAATTTGAACACTAAGAATTTCTACTAAGGTACATTGAGCATGTGCAAATACATGCATGTAGACTTAGATAGCTATAATATATCCAAACTAAACTCAATTTTCATTGGATATTATCATAGATAACATAAAGTAGGGCCTAGAATTGCAGGTTCTAAAGAAGTGTTCTTTGCTGGTACAGTCTGGGATGAGACAGATAAACATGGAGGTTGGAAGAGACGTGGGAGACCTCAAAGCCCGGACCCCAGGAAGGTCCCACACAAAATGTTCTCACAGTCTGATGCTGGGGGCACTTCCATATATCTCTCTTTTCATTCCACAAAAACTAATATGGTAAGTAAAGCAAAAATTAATATTAATTTTTTGCAAGTATGGAGTGATTAATGTGTTAATCAAGAAACACAAATATAGAATCATTTACTATTTATTGTATTCTCCACATTAGACAGATACCTGCCTCTTTGTCAACCCTTTATAATTATGTATCAAATAAATAAATAAAGAAATCCCTGACTTCAAGTAACTATAAAATGTGGAATATGATAAAATTATAATGGTAAAACAAAAGTACACAAAGCATGGTTTCTTTATTATTTCTAACCCATCTTAATTTGCTACCAAAAATCTATCCACCACATAATCCAAGGAACAAACATGTGTCAATCATCTCATTATTGGACTAGTCAGTCTCCTTCAGATAAGGATGATATGTGAAATGAAATGATTTTTTTTGTGTGTATGTGTGTGTAGTTTTCTATTTTCTAGATTTATTATCTTGTAGACACAGGTAATGTTTCTTGAATGAATAAATGCATCGATGAATGGATCAACAAATCAGCAAATGAATATATAAAACAATTTCCTTTGGGACTATGTTCAATTTTTACATATTTTCTTCCTTCATTCTCAGTCCACCCATAGATGCATCCAAACATATGAGATCTGGGCCCAAGCTTGTGTCCTATCTATGAGCTGTGGCCCAAAGCTGAGCTCTTTTCTGTCATCAGGGCTTCCTGGTCTTCCTTCATTGCCTTAGTGACTTATGCTCCGTCATCAGCTGTTAATTGCTCTGATGGGTTTCATTTATAACCTAGTCCTTGCTGCCTACCTCCCACTTATATACTGGACCCTTCTTGATTCTTGCCATGCTTATAATATCACCCTCCTTTCATGTCTTCTACAATATGAGGCATTAGGGACTCATTCTTCCTCACACAGAAGTCAAGAGAGTTTCAAGACTCCTTTCTCAACCTAATCATGTGTTGCTGCTAGTTTTTGTTTGTTAAAGCACTCCTGGACTGACCAGATCTTTGTACCACGTTCTATACCCTTAATTACAAGTTAGAAGCAGAGAATAAACTTTCTTTCAGCTTTTCCTATAGAAAAGAAAATTGGCAAGAAAAATCTAAAGCCTAGCTCAGGAAAGCCAATTTGATGAATTTTCCAAACATTCTAGATGAAAAAATTGATATTAGCAACTATTACACATGTACCTTATGATCTTAAACGAAGCTTGTAAATGGCAATTATTATTGTTTCGAGTGTTATGAATCTTTAACATTCCGTCATTTATCCTTAAAAGTTAAATCACATTAAATTTCCAAATTTTGATTAAAGTCAAATATTTGGTATAAATATGATTTAATATTAACATGTAGTTTAAAAGTTATGAGAATTAATCCAAATGTTAATATCAAATCAAGTCGTAAGTTATTTTTTCCTAAATAAAAATGGTGATTGGAACATATTTTTCTAATTGAAGAAAATGATACCAGAGGAATTAAAAATGATATAAACTTATGCAAGCAAAGATGACATGAGAAGCAATGACAACTGGTGAGAGATCTGATACAAATGAGAATTTGGAGTTGGGAAATTGGGTTGGTAACTGAGCAAAGGGCTAACTAAATACACTGGCAGGAAGTAAAGCCAACTTTTTGAATGGTGAAATCTCCCTGTTTTCTCCACGTGGGTCTCAGAACACTGGGAAACATCATTATTACTTCTACAACTTTATGTATCTTCTCTGGATAAACAAACACAAATGTTATCAGTTATCGGTTGTCAAACCAAAAGAAAATGGAAGTTTTTGGTGAGAGGAGGCTCACAGTAAAGAAATACTGCCATTATCTTCCATGCAGGGCTTTAAAACCACTGTTTTCTGTACTCTCTGTTAATTTGACAATCTCTTTAATGCCCATCAGACATTTGAAAAACACTCTCCAACATAAAAGGAACAAAGAGTTAAAACACACACACACACACACACACACACACACACATACACACACACACACACACACACCAAGAAAAAGCAACTAAGAAATTTAAAGAATAGAAGAAAACATCAAAATATAAATAAATAATGTTCTACATATCCAGGTAAATATCAAACATGTATAAAAAAAAATTGGGGGAAATCTGCACATTTTCGAAATATCTCCTACAAAGTGGTTATTGTCCTCTGTTATGATGAATGAGTAAAGAAAGAAAGATACGTATATGTGGTCTTCGAAAAGGTTGTGTCTTAGCAGAAGTTACAGAGGGGAATTTTGATCATAGATTTGTGTCCATATTAGAGTAGAGAACTCCAGGAGAGATGTCTACAAAAAAAAAAAAAAAAAAAAAAAAAAAAACAAGGTAATTCAAAATCTATTTTTGTTGTTGTTTTTGTTGTATTGGCAGAGTAGTTTATATTGGACTCAAATACAGCAAATAATAACTCTACATTTTTTATTAAAAAAATTAAATATCTGTTTGAAAACCTTGGAGAGAGAATAAAAGCAAGCAGAAACATAGGGAATTTAAGCCTTGAAAGATCTATTATACATGACTTTTCAATGAGGCCATTCTCCAGTCCAGGCAGTATGAGACACAGAACCCTGTTCAAAACCACCTCTGAAAATGAGAGAGAAGTAAAAAGGTGAGTGACAAAGAGGCACATTAAATTCTTCCACAATTATTTTACTATGCTTATAAAGAGAGGCTCCAGAAAGCCTTGCCAAAACCAATACCTGGACTTTTGAAAGACAAAAACTGAAACTTCAGCATTTGCCTCCCACAGGGAACAAAAGTATTTACAGTTTGAGTCTGGCTATATAAATCCTCTACAAGAACAAACATTACTTTTTTTTTTTTTTTGGTAATAATTCAGAACCCAGGGCCTCGTGCGTGTAAGCACTCTAACACTGAGCTACAACTCCCAAGTTTTTAAAAATTTTAAAATTTTGATGCAGAGTCTTGCTCAGTTGCCCAGACAGGCCTTTCAATCCTCCTCCTTCAGCCTCCAGAGTATGTGAAATACAGTGCTTGGCTAAAAAAAGATTTTAAAATGCTGAGTCTCTGTATGTATCATGCATGGTGCCCAGGATTTAATGAAAAATATTAAACATAAAAGAATGTTAAAAAAAAAAGGAAAGAAACCCAGAAAATATAAACAGGAGTCAGAAGGAAAAAAAATATAAAAATTAACCCTAAAATAAACCAAAAAAGACTTAAAGCACCTGTTATTATGTACCCACATACTTAAAGTCAAATGGGATCTTGATAATTGAATAGATAAATATGAAAACCATATAAAAACTAAATGAAAACTGTCAAGCTAAAAATTACAATAAATGAAATGAAAAATGTCATTAAATAACTTAAGAAATTAAGATGATAAAATAAATGTCAGTGAAATTGAAGCTAGATTTAAAGGAAATATTTAGTGGAAGCTTGGTTCATGTCCCTAATGCCAATCCAATAATGAAAACACCTTTCAAAGCATAGGAGAGAAAGGAATTTTTATTGCTTTGTTAGCAAAACAGAAATACAAGGGTCTCCTAAACCAGAGGCTGTGATTCTGTTCATCATGGGGAATAGGGAGATCTTAAAAAGGTGATTCAAAGGCTTCATTCCAGGTGTTCTCTATCCAGAGTTGGAATTGACTTGTTAATTTGGGAGATAGTGATTTTTAAAATTTTCTGGTGCCATCTCTGAAGTCTGAATTACTTTGTCCCAGTGGTGGGTGTGTGTTCAAGGACCAAGTTCTGATAACTCTGCCAAGAATGGGGAAGAAAGGTTGTCCTGTTTCCCCAAAGGTTAGGGAGGGGAAGAGATTTGGAAAGAGGAGGAGAGAGGAAGAGAAAGAACCATGTCCTTTTAAAAATAAGGCACAGCAGCTATATTCAAAACATTAATCGGACAACTGTTTCACTGTGGCCTTGATATACTCTCACTTGCTCTATGAGGTTTTATTTGGGGTAGGTACCTTAGGATTGTCTATGTAGATAATTATGCCATCTACAAATACTACAAATACGGACAGTTTTATTTATTTCTTTCAAAAATAAAATAAATGCTATATGTTTTTTTACCCTCCCCACCTCTTTCTCTTTCTTCTTCATTCACTCCATTTTCCATTTTGTATATTTTGAAAACTCATCACTTTTTTCTCTGTGTTCTTTGGTTTGGATAATTTTGTAACACTAGTCCACTCTCTGCTTGAGATAGAGCCCTTGCTGCTCTGCTACTGCAACTAATTTTTTTTTTCTTCAAATGGACATTTTTGGACATGTTTCTTTCTCTTCCTCTCTCCCTCCTTCTCCCTGAACTTCTTCTCCCTAATCTCTGGGGAAACAGGATTACCTTTCTTCCCCTTTCTTGGCAGCATTATCCCTGCTTGAGCATGCACCCACAACAGGAACAAAGTCTAATGCCACCTATCAGACATGGGGATGGCACCAGAAGGTCTAAGAAATGACTTTCTTCCAAATTAACAAGTGAATTACAACCCTGGACAGAGAACACCTGGAATATAGCCTTTGAATCATCTCTGTTCCCCTTGATGGACAGAATCACAGCCTCTGGGACAGGAGTCACCTATGTTTCTGCTTCTTTTTTTTTCCTTTTTCTCTGAACAGTGCCCTTGTTAGATCCTTGTTATAGGATTGGCATCAGGGAAAAGGACTGAGCTTTTCGTATTAATAGTATAAAACCAAAATATACTAAAGTCAATTATATTTCTGTACAGTGCCATTGAACATGTGGACATCACAACCAAGAATCCAATACCATTTACTATTTTATAAAAAATTAAATAGTTAGGTATAAATCTATCAAAATATATATAGGAACATATGTTTGTAACTCTGAAATATTGGTGAAATAAATCAAAGTAGAGCTAAATGTATAAGTCATAAAACATGTTCATGGCTTACAGAATTCAACATAGTAAAAATATGAACTTTTCCAAAATTGTTATACACATTTAATACAAGTCCTATCAAAATCTCAGCAATTATTTTGCATATATATATACAAGATAATTTAATTTATTTGAAAATATAACAGAGTCAGAATAGCTAATTCAATTTTGAAAGAGAAGATTGAGGTGGGAGGAATCAGTTTACTCATTTTCAGTACTTATTATATAGCTATGATAATCAAAATTGTGTAGTATTGATGGGGGCCTTAACACATGATCAATAAAACATAGATGATAGATCAATGGAACATAATAGAGAACTCAGAAATAGACCTTCAAAAATGTGCCCACCTGAGTTTTGACAAAGACACACAATCAATTCTATGGAGGAAAAAGCCTTTTGAACAATTGTTGGTGGATCAATTGGAAATCTATAAACAAACAAACAAACAAAACGAACCTTTACATAGTGTCATGTAAAAAAATTAAGTCAAAATGCACCACGGAAAATGTATAATATGAAAAAGTAAAACAGACAAACAAAATTCAGTATTTTAGGTAATTCAATGAGTTATTTAATTTAATACAAGAGCATATAACAAAAAAATTGTAAATTGAATTTAATTAAAATTAAATCTTTTGCTCTGCAAATATTTTATTAAGAAGGTTAAAAAAAGTGAGAGACTGGAGAAAGAAAAATATTTTCAAATTACATGTCTGACAAAGAACTAGTACAGAGAATTTCTAAGGAATTCTCAAACTTTAATACTAAACAACAACAACAACACCTTTCTATCATAAAAACAAAAGGGCAAAGAGCATGAAAAGACAATTTGCCAGGGAGGATACAAGGATAGAAAATAGAAATTCAACCATTAGGAAAGTGTAAATTAAAACCCCAATGACTTACCACTATATCTATCAGAATAGCTAAAAGACACATCATCTGCTGTTTAGGTTGTGGAAAAACTTGATCACTAGATATTTGTTGATGGAAACATGCTGTGGTACAGCCACTTTGGAAAACAGTTTGGCTGACTGTTAAAAATTAAACAAGCAACAGCCATATAATACCTAGCAATTGGACTTTTAGGTTTTTTTTTCCAGAGTCGGGTAAAAATCATGCATTAATGTATAGAGCAAATACACAATATACTTTGGTAGATGAACAGTAAACTTTAGTACTTCCACATCATGGAAAATAACACAGCAATAAAGAAGAATGAACTCTTGATATTCACAAATGACTCAGATATACTTCCAGAAAATTATGCTAACTGAAAAAGCCAATTCCAGAATGGTAAATATTGTAACATTCTTGAAATTTAAAAAATCATAGAAATAACAATAGAATAGCAGTTGGCCAGTTTTGAAGATGGAAGAGGAAATGGATGCACTCGTAAAAGAGCAACAGGAAGGGTCCTTGTGGTGATGGAAATGTTCCAAATCTTAACTATCAATGTCAATGCCCTGGCTGTGATCATTTGCTAAGTTTTGCAAAGCATTTCCATTGCATGGAACTGTGTAAAGAGAAAATGTAATCATTCTGTAATCTTTCTTAAAACTTCATGTGAATCTATAATTATCTAAAATTAAGCTTTAATTTATAAAATGAACAGAATCTTTGAGACAATATTACAACTAAATTATGTAATGAGAGTCCAATCAAAACAAGAAAAGTGATTTAAAAAAACTTTTTAAATGAGCTGGGTGTTGTAGTGTCCACTTGTAATTCCTGTTGCTCAGGAGGTTGAGGCAGGAAGATTGCCAAGTTCAAAACGAGACTGGGCACCTTAATGCAACCCTTCTTCAAAATAAAATTTTTAAAAAGACTGGGGATGTATCTCCATGGTCAAGTGCTTTCCTAGCATGGGAAGCCCTAGGTTCAATCCCTCAAATAAACAAACAAACAAACAAACAAAAACGAAAGAAAGAAAGAAAAGAAAAAAGAACATGAAGAAATTTGACACTCAAGGAGATTAAATATAAAACATGCATGATCTCCTAACACACATACACAAACACACACATACACATGCACAGCACATCATAGTTAAATTAAACTTTACCACACATAAAGAAATATCCTTGAAATTATCCAAATAAATTTTTTTAATTGCCTTAATGGACAAATGACTTACTTTTTAAAAATATGCATAACTAAACTGTATACAACAGCAAAAGCACAAAGCATAGGGTTTGGTAACTAGAGAGATGTTTAAATATTTATATAATTTTTGTTATTTGAGACAGTATAATTACAAACTAGAGTGTAGTCAATTAAGGATATATATTGTAACTTAGAGCACCAAACCAGAAAATAAAGTACATGGATTTTAAGTAAAACAGAATTAAGTTTGCCTTATTATGAAATAAAGCCATATAGCCTGGTAAGATGTGAAATACAATGTCAAAACAAAAGAAAGAAGTAGGGACAAATATCAATCAGTAAAGATAAATCACATCATTCAATATTAAGTATCAATGGATTAAATATTCTCAACAAAAGAGATTATCTGACTGGATTTAAAAAGCAAACCCAAATCTACAATCTACAAAAGTCAAAGAGAGGTCAAAAATAAAATAATGGATTCATGAATATAGCTTAAGATAGTGAGCATAAATAAAATGAAATGGCTATATAAATATATGACAGAATAACTTTATGCCAAGAACTATTATAGTGTGACAATAATAGTGAATCACTTCATTAGGAAACATCACAATTATAAATGTTTACACCTATAGCAGAGTCTCAAAATGTACAGACCAAAAAATAATAAGAGAAAGAGACAGAAATACAACTATACAGGAAATATCAACCCACTTTTATTGGTAACATGAAGAAAAAATGCACAAAACATCACAAAAAGTACATAAAATATTACAAAAATAATGACACACAAAACACATACTATTCAATTACTTGTAATGGTTTCACTTTAGTTAATCATATTTTGGGTCAGAAAATTAGCCTAACATCAAAACATAAAAATTATACTCAAAAATTATACTTAGTATATTTTCTGAACCCAAAATAAAATTAATTAGGAAGCTGTTGTATATCATATTTTAAAAATCCTAAAAATTTGGTAAATTTAAATTTTAAATGAATTTTAAATCAAATAATAATAAGTACATTTTAAAAATATTCAAACTGAATGAGATAGAACACAACATCTCAACATGGTTGTGTACTTGTTGAAGCAATGCTTAGAAGTAAATTGATAGTGCTAATGTAGATATTTAAAAGAGATTTATAATTAATAACTTTATTTTCAAATATATTAAGCTAAAAAAGGTGAAAACATTAAGATCAAGTAGAAGAAAATATTCAACAAAGAATAGGAATACACTTAATTAGTGGATTAGAAATTAAAAAAATAATATTGACAAAACTAAGTGACTCAAAAGTTGGGTCTTTATAAAAATTACTAAGAATAAAGAAGGAAAAATAAAATAAAAATTCAAATAGCAATTTCAAGATTGTGAGGCTCAGGCAGGAAGTTTCCAAGTTTAAGGTCAGTCTGAGAAAATCTGTGAGACTCTGTCTTAAGATAAAAATGAGTGTATGAAAATAAAAATAAAATGTTTAAATAAATATCATGAAAGATTCATCTTGAATCAAAATATCATAAGCAAGTTTATACCACAGATAAAATAGACAAATTCTTGATACATACACCTTTAAAAAAGTGACTTAGTGTCAGGCACAGTAGCACACATCTATAATCCCAGCTACTTGGGAAACTGAAGTGTAAGTATCACAAGTTTGAAGCCAACCTGGACAACTTAGTGAAACCCAGTCTCAAAAAAAAAAAAAAAAAAATTAAAAAGGGCTGGGGATGTTGCTCACTGTTATAACTTCTATGCATGGGGTTCTGAATTCAATCCCCAGTACCAAAAATATATATTTAAAAAAAAAACAATGAATGAAACAATGTTTGCATTTTTAAGAAAAAAAATATGATAAACTATTTCAATCACAATTTTTGTCTTATGATCAAGGAAAAAAACTCAACGTACAATAGAATGGAACAATAAGCACTATTGAAGGTAAGGTCATTGCCCTTTGCACTAAGAGGCAGATCAGAATTTTTGGAGAGCTGAACTGCCAGTATCTGAAATCAGAAAGTCCTAGGGAATGAAGAATTGGGGATCTGAGAGAATGAGAAACACCATAAGAATTTGTATCCTTGTCATGTGCTTATTGTACAAAGTAAAATATGTGTGCTGATAAATAGCTTCTGTAAAAATTTAGATAGTTTTGGGTTCATGTAGTAATGATCTTGAGCTAGATGAGTAACTTGAATATTGAAAGAAGGAATTTGGATTTTATTCAAGGGTTCTGGTTTACTGTTGAAGATCATGAGCAGATGTGTAAAGCTGGCCTGTCTCTGGCAGCTCCATGCAGGGGGGCAATAGTAAACTGTTATTTCCCCTGTATCCTCCTTTCACAGAAGTTTTCCCTCTGACCACTCCTTGAATTGACTTCAACCAAAGAGAAAGTAGGATATAGATGGAAGAACAGATAGGACTTAGAGAAATGTTATCAAAACATAAATGCCTACAGGGAGATATGGTTACCAGAGTGTTGGAAGCCACAGTAGAAAAAAAATACAGGCATAAAACTAGCCTAAGAATAAAATAATTGACAAATAAATATTCCATGAAAGTGGCACCAAGGTTACATGTGAAACCATTTCTCACTTTATTGTCAAGCATTTGAATCTTTCTGAGGGAGGACGGACATTTTTATAGCACTTTCTGTTTAGCATCGAACATCTGAAGTGGCACCTAATACAGAAAAGGAGACTTTTGGCTATAAATTATGCTTCACAAAGTAAAACTGCATAATAACAAATATCAAGATTGCCCCCCGTCACCAAACACTTTTTTCTTCTATTTTCTTCTTTGCTCAAGGAAAAAAAAAAAAAGAAGAAGAAGCTCAGATCATTCTGTGAATGTAATAGGAGTCAATGACAAAGTAATAGAAAATGCTGACCCAAGGAAATCTCTTCACAGTAAATGTTGGTAATTTCTGGTATTGTGAGCCAGGTCTAGCATCAAGACAATCCTGGAGAGGCTTCCAAGGTCTCAATCCACCTGCAGTAATCTTCAGAAGTGAACACACATGGATGTAAAAGAACCTGTCATACCAATTATCTCGTTCAGTTTCCTCACTTGGAAGTCTTGTCACCTCAAGGTAAAATGGCAAGGTCCCATCAATATTTGGAACAGAGTATAAACTAAGAATTTGCTGACTTGTTATGCAAGACAGCTTTTGGATTTCTTTCCTGAAGGTGAGAACAGGACTCCAGAGTTGGAGAAAATATTTTATAGAACCCCCTAAAAAATAATAAAACAAGATCCAAAACAAACAACAACAGCAATAACAAATTTAACTATGTAAACCCAATGACCCAAACAGCAATTATCTACATCTTAAAACCAGAATACATATAATGTTACCTTGACATGGAAATGAAGAAATACATATAAAACAAAGCCTTCCCTTTAATCTCAGTGATCCTAGGGCAAACATTTCTTAAAGGTAAGTAAGGTCTTTTAGGTAGCAAATACAACTGATTCAGTACATAACAAAGAAAAGAATAAAAATCTAATCATATCTAAAGGGACCATCGGGATGCAACATATAATTTTCTCCCTTAGAAAGTTGGGATTTGAATCACAAACATTCTTGACCTGAAAGGGACTAATAAAAATGTTCAAAGTATCAAAAACGGAATTTTTGAATAATACCAGATGGTAAGATATTCAGCATTCTTTGTGGTTTTTTTTATTCATTGTTGTTAAACAAGTAGAATACTTCATATGTGCATTCTGGAATATGCATAGTGATTCCCTTATCTCTCTTCTTAAGTATTTGTACTTTCTGGGTCACAATACACTATCTATGTATTAGCAAGTAAGAATTGCAATTCATTAAACACTTATCAAAAAAATCCTTTACTAAAATCCTTAGATTTTACATGCGGGAGCCATCTAGAGACTCTCATTCTCCTAAATTCCCATGCTTAGTTTTCTATTTCCCACCCCATCACAGATCAAGAACAACAAATTAAAATACAAAACAGTGCATTAATATCAACAAAAAGTTACAAGTGAGAGCAGACAGCATTATAAATCTGTGTAATTCTTACCTATGTGCATCACATTACTACAGCATAATGTGTAATTCATGTATTTCTTTAATAATATTTTATATTGAGATAAAATTTCACCTACAGGCACTGATTTTAGGTATGCAATTCAATGAATTTTGACAAATGTATAAATCCATGCAACCACTACCACAATCAAAATAATAGAACATTTCCATAACGGGCAACCATTGTTTGATTCTGTCACCTCAGATTAGTTTAGCTTGTTCTTGAACTTCATATGACTGGAATCACACATATTTATTATGTTTTGTCTAGCTTCTTTCATTCAACATAATTTATTTGAGCTTCATCTGCATTGTTGTAGGTGTCAATAGTACATTCTATTTTGTGCTGTGTAATCCATTGTGTGGCTATACAGGATATTCTTATCTAATCTCCCCTTCATGGACACTTAAGTTGTTTCCAGATGTTGGCTTCTATGAGCAAAACTTTAATTCCATTCATGGAAAGTATTCTTTTTTTTTATGTTGTACATTAGTGAGCTAAGCATCCATCTCAGGAATTTAGAAAAAGAACAGTAAAACAATTTAAAGTTGAGCTAAGCAAAAAATAAATAAATAAATAAAACTAGTAGCATATTTATGAAACAGAAATCCACCATAAAAGGACTGATCTAACAAAAGTTGGTTCTCTATTAGACATAATTGATAAACCTCCAGGGGAAAATAAGAGGGCATAAAAACAGATACAGGACTGAATTCACCAGAGTTGTTGTTGACTTAAAGATCTAATTACAATATACTGGTAAAAATAAATAAATAAATAAAACCAAAATTTTAAAAAATCACATAAAGTGGATATATTTCTGGAAAGACTATCTGAACAAAGGACAGTTGTATGCATATTGCTATATTCATTAAAACAACTAATTAAGTGGCTAACATTCTCACAAAGAAAAGTATACCTAGATCACTTCACAAGTGGCTCATGAACAACATTTAAGGAAAAAATAATTCTAATCACACACATTCTTCAAAATGTCTTTATTTACAAGTGATATTTATAGAAATTTCACAATTGATAGAAAACCTAAAAAATATTTTAAGTAGTGAAATCAGTGTGATAACATAGTAGGTTGCAATCACAAATTCAAGATCAATTTTATCTCCAAATATCAATTAAATTTTTCAATAAGACTAAATAGTTCTATTATCTATTTATGCATATATATGTCATTTCTATGGATCAAAAAATGTCAGTTATATATCTAGGAATAAATCTAACAAAATATGCTGAAGTTCATTAAAGTGAATACTATAAAATGGAGACATTTAAAAAAATATATTGCTATATAGAAGCTAATTTTATTCAAGTTCATTGCAATTCCCAAAGTTTTAACTTCATTATTTACTTTTGAAACTTGAGAGATTGATTTTGACATGCATATAGAAAATGCAAAGAATGAGCCATACTGGGAGAACAATGTGGGAAGATTTGATCAATAGAAATTAAGACACATACAACTGGTGTAGAAAAAGACAATGCAACATGTTTAGAAAAGACTAAGGTCCATATGACATGATATAACAAGGAGGAATACATTTTATATAAATCTAGAAAGATTGAATAATTGTATATGACAAAATACCAGAAATTCTATATGTATTCACATAATTAAAACTTATTTCTTATATAGTATAGACCTAAATTTATAAGATAAAAACAATGAAAGTTTTAGGAACTAGCATAAGAAATAACATAAGAAAATGAAATAAAGAATCTTTCACAAATAACATAGGTGGGTTTCATGATTTCAGTATGCAAAAAATTCTTAAATAAGGTATGTACGGCACTAAATAGAAAAATGTCAACAAATCTGTATACATTAAAATGAAGAACTTTTGCTTACAAGAGACACCATTAATAAAGTGAAAACTCAAGTTATGTAAATGTGAATGAACATTTGTAGTACATATAACTTACAAAAGTTTGCCCAAACATAAATGAAGACTTATATAGATTAATATTAAAAATTTTGGCAAACCAATTTAAAATAGGAAAAAGATTTAAATTCTCAATAAAAGATCCATTGACTATTAAATATATTAAAGGCCATTGTAAATTTATGATAATCAAAGGAATGCAATTTGTATCAGGATAATGCTATTCACATTTCATATTGGCTCAAATGAAGACTCATGAAATACAAAAGTCTGAGTAGAATATATTGTAATGAGAAAATCATATTTTATTTGTAGCAGTATACATTTCTATAAACTCTTTGGAAAAACCATTGTCAATATTTAGTGTATGAGCCAACACTTCCATGGATAAGTATCTCCCTTTTCTCTCTCTCTCTCTTTCTCTCTCCATACACAAACACACACACACACACACACACACACACACACACACGCACATACACACAAATATACATACTAGGGTACAAAACAAGCATGTTTATAAGAACCATGTTTATAGCAGTCAGAACTTGGAGTTGATCAAAATGTTCATCAGTAATACTAGGCATAAATAAATTGTGATATATTCAAATAACGAGATACTATATGGCAATGAAGTAGTTTATATGGAACAAAAAAATCCTAAAATTATGTTATTGGCATCATAAAATATCAGATGCAAAGGAACACCTAATGTCTTATTTCTTTATGAAATATCAAAGAAATTGGCAAACTAGTACCACATTTTTTTTCATTTTGAAAGCCCTAACTAGGTGATAAAATTAAAAAAATAAAAAATAAAGAAAGAGAAGAAAAAACAATAAAGGCAGTGATTACCATAAAAGTTAAGATAGTGATTACTTTTGGAGTTTTCCATACATTGTTCTATATCCTGACTTAGTAGGGGAGGGGACATGTTAGAGAAGAATATATTTATAGTATTTTATTAAACTCTACATGTGTATTTCACACATTCTGTGTGTTTTATTTCATAACCCCAAATTAATGAAAATAAAGGAAACATAGAGCATGCCATAGTCTGAAATATTCCCTTTCAAGTAATTAACTGAAAAAGACTGCTTCCTTTGGCTGAAACTGCTTATCTTGTAGCATTGCCTTCCCTAATGACAAGAGATAAATGAGGCTTCTCTTTATTCCATTTTCAGATGTTCTGTATATTCTTATAGATGTTGGAGAAAGAGGAAGCTTTTCATTCTTTCCTGGGTTTTATTTGAAAGTTAAATTGCACATAAAGTAGCCAAGAGACATTTGCAAAACTGATCTCAAAAGGTTTCATGATTCAGACCCTTGCTGCCTTGATGGCATCTCTTTAATTAACAAAGCAGAGGCTCTAATGGAGAGGCCTCCGAGTGCCACTGCAGTTAATGGTCTGTTAGTATTTCATTTTAAAGGCCTGGGGATAGAGGGCTTAACCCAGGAAAGGGGCCTTGGAAAACAAATTAGAAACCACCAAATGATTAGGTTCCTTAAAAATAGTTCTGTGTAAAGCAAAAAAAAAAAAAAAAAAAAAAAAAAAAAAAAAAAAACACACACACACACACACACAAGAAAAGCTAAAGGTCTTAATTTATGTTGTATGCACTTAAAAGTATGGCATTTTTCTTCCAATATTATGGTGTTATGAGAACTTCCTCTTTTTAATAGGGTCAGCTTTCAAAAATAAAAATCTTTAATAAATTTTCTTTTTATTTTTGCAGTACCAGCTTTGAACTCAGGCGTACTATAACACTGAGCTCCATCACTAGCCTTTTTTTATTTTTTTACTTCCTGACAGGGTCTTGCCAAGTTGCTGAGGCTGGCTTTGAACTTGTGATCCTCCTGCCTCAGCCTCCGATTAAAAATAAAATCCAATAAGCAAATGAGTTTCAGTAACATGTAGTCATTTTAATACCTGGCAATAAACTTCTTTGTATGAATGACATTTAATTCCCATCAAAGTTGCTCATAATCTTTAAAATTCTTTTTGGCATTGGCAGTACACTTTATCTTTCCCTTGAAATTTTAGAAAATTATTTTAGTGGCTACAATAGAAACTAAAGACAAAAAAGACATAATCCTAGCATGGAACATTCAACAGCAAAGTAACTTTCTTTTGGAGGGGAATCAGCCAAGAAAGAAGAAAGTCTTACAAAAAACAGAGATTCCCAGACAAATTACTCTCCCATTAAGGTACCTAAAAAGAGGAAATAAAAGCCCACCAATAACCCAACATTTCTGTCTTCAAGATAAATGCCAGATGAAAGAGTATCCTAGAAAAGAATAGCAAGTCTCCTATTAAACATAGCTAGCTAGCTCTTATGGTTTAGCTATAAGGTTTCTACCAAAAGTTCATGTGTAAGACAACATAGAAAGTTTTGAGGTAAAATGCTTGGGTTATGAGACCCTTATCCTCAACAGCACATTAATCCCCTGATAGGATTTAACTGTGTAGTAATTGTAGGCAGGTAGGATGTGGGTGGCAAAGGTTGGTCACTGGGGGTGTGCCTTTGGGGTTCACGTTTTCTGTGGTGAGCTAAGCTCTCTCGGCTTCCTGGTGAGAAATTCTGAGCCATTTTCTTCTATCACACTCTTCTTTGACGATGTCCTGCCTCATCTTGGGCCCAGAGGAATAGAGTCAACCATCTATGGACTGAGACCTCTGAAACTGTAAACCACATCATACACTTTTCATCTCCTAATTGTTCTTGTCGGGGCCTTTGGTCACAGCAGTGAAATAGCTGACTAACACACTTGTGAAAGGGATAGCTCATAGCTACTACATATTCCTAATGTGTCTTTTGTGGAATTCCACATACACCTCTCACTGGTGTTCAATCAGTTGGGGTCTAAATTGGTCACCAGTCTCAAGAGATGGCCTCGTGTGTAGTATCTCAGGGAGGATGAACATCCTTAGGCAGCATTCATAATGAACAGGACCTACAGCATCAGGAGTGACCTCTATAGTAGGATATGAATTCCTCACCTGAACCTCTGGATATAGACCCATGTACTTACCATGTTTATTTCCTTTATGATATTGTTCAGTTGTTGGTGTTCTTTTTGAATGTCATAGCATCTCATTAGGCTAGCATGAGCCAAGAAAAATTTGACATTTGACTCTTCCTTCCATAATCTGGTTTGATGATGGCAGTGAAGATGGAAGAAGATCCTTGGACACAGAATGAAAACTGCTTCATCTATTTCCTTTTCCTGTATGAACATTCCCTTTCTTATGCAAACACAGCAGCTTCTATATTTGATTCCGATAAGAAAAAGTTCCTCTGAAGGGATTTTTCCTGGTTGTTTCATGTCTCAGGGCTTAATACACAGTGCCTTGCATATAGAGGACACTGTGTCTGTTGGTTTGTTTGCATTAGATCCTTTTTAAAATCCAATTATATTTAAATAACCCCAAATGCACTCCACCCCTTGCCATTCACGCTCTGGATTGTTTTTTTTTCGAATTTCTTTGAACCCAACATTTTCTTTTATCTGTGATGTCATCTGACACACTGGGTCTTCAAAACTAAAGGCTGTGGGAAACAGAGGCAGCAAGATAATGCAAAGCAGTAACCTTTGAGGTTGTTCTGAAAAATGACTGTGTGTGGCTGGGGCCGTGGAGGCCTTGTAGTGAAGGAAAAGTGGTGTCCCAGGCTGAGGGACAAAGGAGGACCCTGGTGGAGCCCTTTATGATGGAGTATCAGCACAACAGTGGGTGAGGAAGCTTTAGGAAGAAAAAGGAAGCCCAGCAAGGGATGCATATTTACATATTTTAATGAAAACAAATTATCTCTCCTGAAAGTAATTAATTGTGAAATTATTTAATTATGTGGCAGTAGTAAGGAGGAAACAGTGGTGGTGGTTTTTCAGTAAATTCCAGTTTTAAGTAAACAATTATTTGAGTCTAGATTCTTTATTAAGTAATTCTTTGCTGAAATCTCAGGGTGTCAAGCCATTTTTTTTCTCACTGGTGTTACACCAAAATGTAGCAATTATGTAATTAGAAAGAAATTGCTCTTGTGGGTTTCATTCAATTTTGAAACAGGCATTTGGAAAGTGGTAGAGAAAGGAGATACAATAGAATTCCTGAGAAACATGGGCTTGACTTTGAAATATTTATTCAAGCAAAAACTCTCATTGACTGCCATGTCAATTTCTCAGCATGCCTGCAGAAAAATAAACACAGAAATATAGAATCTAATATTTGGAAGGAAACCCACAAATTATCTAATCCAGCTTCCTACATAATGCAGAAAATTTTCCTACCACAGTGCCGTCAGAAGGTCACCAATTTTTAACTAACACAATATATAGCTCAGAATTCACTGCCCTGCCGTAATTTCGGGAGAGCTCTACTGGTCATAGTCTCCTTAAAATTTTGACTATTAGATTAATTCGTCTCCTCACAGCATAGGATGCATCTAATCACTCTCCCACCTGTAGTCCCTCACATATTTGTATGTGTTGATTATTTTTGCCCTCCTATGTCTTCTGTGATTCATATTCAACTTTCCTCTCCCTCTCAAGAATCTGAGATGCCACACAATTTACCTACCAGCTATTGTTTGCAGTGCTTTCTTTAGAAAGAGCTTTGGTTTATGAACATTTCCAAACTTGGCAATACGTTCCAGGGTGCCAGTGGTATCACCACGAGCACAGATCTGTTTTTCAGGAGCTAAAAAGCCAAGTCTTTCCTGTTTTTCTAAAATACATCCAAGAGTCAGCAAAGGGTGCCGACAAACCACAGGGATGAAATAGCCAGAGGACGTACGCAAGTCCTTGTATTAGTGATGTGATCCCAAAGGGCCTCTCTGTGTCATTTTCCTCATCAGTGGGAGGAGTGGAGTTATAATACCTGACTTGTAAGATGGCCATGGAGATTAGGCAAGTTAATATTTGTAAAGTGCTTAGAACAATAAAGAATATAGTAAGTGTTCATTAAATAAATGACTGAGTCAAGGACTTTATATTAAATTTTATCAGTTTGCTTTGGGCCACTTGTTCTAGGCTGTATTTTTCCTATTTAGCATAGTGAGGCTTTTTGTTGGAAGAGATATCACGCAGGACTGTAGATATATTAAAAAAAAAAAGAGGAGGAGGAGAAAGAGGAGGAGGAAAGGAGGAGGAAAGGAGGAGGGGGTGGGGGCACGTGGCTGGGAAAATGGCCCAGAATTTCCCCGCATGTAACTGGAGTTAACCTCACCTTGTATACACATAGCAGGCAAGAAAGAATCTCTGGAGATGTTGGGTACTGAAAAAATAATGGAGATATGTTTGGTCTAATCTATTAATACATTTTTGTCCTGAAATGTTTTCCCATGTATTTGGTAATTTTTCTATTCTTCATAAAAATAAAGAACATAAGTTTAATCACCACATTATGATGGAAATGGATGAATTTAAAGTATAGGACAGTGGCATCCCTGAAACTGATTTCCTTAATTGTCATTGATCCATTCACTAACAATCTCATTTTTTGTGAATGACATAATATTTCTATCATCAAGCTCATATTCCTACATTTATCTTTATATATTACCATGACTTTGCCAAGTGCTTGTCTGAAGTCAAGACATAATCCTATCTATAGCACATCTCTGAACAAAATGTCTAGTAATTCTCTGAAGAAAAGAAATCAAGCATATGAGCTTCTTATGTGCATTTGTATTGGCTCCTACAAGTGCATTCTTTTGTCTGCACTAGAAATCTTTCTAGTAAACTCTTTGGTAAAGATTAGCTTTGTATTCTGAAAATAAGGACCTTTGTATTCTGATTGGCACTTGGATTCAAATGATGTTTGATCTAATCATCAAAACTTTTTAGAGAATTCTATTTATTTTGTAGTTATTACAAATGTGATTGACCTCTGTTTTAAATAGGTTTATTTTTAGAACACAAAAATTCTACTTATTTTTGTGTTCTGATTTTATGTCCTCCAATACTGATTTTTCTTTACTGATTTTTTAAATTGGTTCTAACTGTGTTTTAGGCTTTTCCTATGTATAAGTTCATGCTGTTTATTAACAAAACTAAATTAATTTCTTCCTTTCCAATTTGGATGACTTTTATTTCTCTCTACCCTGTGATTGCTCTGGACCCCACTTCCAGCACAATTAGAAGTAGTGCAAGTACACATCCTTGTCTTGTTCTAGATCTTAGAGGAAGGTTTTCTGCTTTTCCCCACTCCTGTGATACCAAATGTGGGTTTTGTCATATGCAGCCCTTATGATGTTTCTATACAAAATGTGTTGAATGTTTTCATCATAAAGGGGTATTGGAATTTATGAAATGCTTTCTTGAATCTATTAAAATGAGCATTTTGATTCTGTCTTTCATTCTGTTAATATATCACACTTTTAAATTTATGTACATTGATCCATTCTTGGATCCCCCCAATGAATGCCACATGATCAAGTGAATGATTCAGTTAATATGTTGTTGAATTTGGTCTGCTAGTATTTTGTTTGCATCTATTTGGTGGGGGCGCGTACCAGGAATTGAACTCAGGGGCACTTGACCACTGAGCAACATTCCCAGTCTTATTTTGTATTTTATTTAGAGAAAGAGTATCACTGAATTGTTTAGTGCCTTGCTGTGGCTGAGGCTGGCTTTGAACTTGCAATCCTCCTACCTCAGCCTCCCAAGCTACTGGGATTATAGGTGTGTACCAACATGACTGGCTTGTATCTGCTTTTTTTTGAGAGGGGACCCCGGATTAAACTGAAGGGCACTGAACCACTGAGCCACACCCCCAGTCATATTTTGTATTTTATTTAGAGACAGGGACTCACTGAATTGCTTAGTGCCTTCTTTTGCTGAGGCTGGCTTTGAACTTGCGATCCTCCTGCTTCAGCCTCTTGAGCCACTGGTATTACAGGCTTGTGCCAATGTGCCCAGCTGTATCTGTATTTAACAGCACCTGTAGATTTTTTTTTGCATTTGTTTTTGAGGTATTTATGCCTGGTTTTGGTAGCAGGGTAATGCTGGCTGTGAAAATAAATTTGGGAATATTCCCTCTTCTTCAACTCTTTGAAAGAGTTTGAGGAGAATTCTGTACATTTCAGTTCAATTTTAGATTTGTTATTGATTGAATGCTTTGTGCTTCTTCTCTATCTCTTGGAAACAAATCTCAGGGTTGAAGGAGTTTGAAAGGTTACATTAACCAGTTATTCCCAAACTTTACTGTGCATTACAATCACCTTGTTTCAGTTGAAACAAGGATTTTCTAGGTCCCAACACAGAAATTCTGATATAGAAGATCTGGGGTGGGAATCAAGAATTTGCCTTTCTAGCAAGTTCCCAGGTAATGTTGATTCTGCTGGTCCCTGATCACACCTTGTGAACTACAAATATCAACCTGCAGGTACCAAGGAGAATCAACAGGATAGCTTATTAACCATTCATACTCAGACCTACCTCTAACTGGAGATCATGTGACAGCTTACAAAGATATCCAAATGACTCTAATTTTAAGTCTTTTATTAATCATTAAAAAATGTAGAAATTTTAATTAGTTTGCTTTACAGTCACCATACAAAACTATGTTTGAATATCTTCCATAATAAACATTTTGATGCATTTTGAGACACTCCAGCCCAGCTGTGGATGGTTATATTAGGGAAATTGATCTTTAAGTTGATAGCATATATTCTGGTAACCATTAACCATTGGTTTAAATTTATCTTTCAGGATTTACATAGAAGACAATTCTGTCATTCACCTGTGATTCTTTAAAATACATAAAAATAGCTGTTATGATCTTTTTGAGTGTTTTCTTCTCCAGGAGATGGAATCAACTCCATTTCTTTCACCATTTATGTTATGGTTTCAAGTATCCTAATCCTTAATCTTCTCTTCATCTTCTAAGTTTTTGATTTTTTTTTGCATAGGCCACACTTGTTGGATGGTAGTGAGAAAATAAATAGGAATAAATCTCAAATATGAATTGATAACTTATGGCCTTATAGAGAGTCCAATGATATACCTAACAAGATGCGTCCACACCGTAAGTCCCAGGACCTATGAATCTTACCTTATTTGGAAAAAGGGTCTTTATAGACAAAAGTAAGTTAAGGATCCTACAATGAGCATATCCAGGGTTATCCGGGTGAGCCCTAAATCCAATGACAGGTGTCCCCATAAGAGATGTAAAAAGAGAAGGTCATGAGAAGATGAAAGTGGAAACTGGGGTGGGGTAGCAACAAGCCGAGGATAGCCTGGAGACAGCAGGAGCTGGAAAATACCCAAGAACAGAGTCTCCCCTGGAAACATGACAGCTGCCACTTAAACTGCCATTTTATCTTATTTTTTTGTAGTACTGGGGATTGAACCCAGGGTCTCATGTATGCAAGGCAGGTACTCTAACACTGAGGTATATCCCCAGCTCAAAACTGGCTTTTTAAACCATCAAATTTATGATAATTTCTTTCCACATTTCTAAGAAGACTAGAATAGGGTAAATATCTAAAACTTTTAGAATACAAATAATCAGAAGACATTACTAATCGCTATTGATTTTCTTTGAGAAATATTTTAAATTGGTTTTTATTGATGCATAATAATGTCGCATCAATTTCAATCTCAGTACCTCCCCTTGCCATCCCCTCCAGACTTTGTTTTTAATTGACACATAATAATTGTACATACTTGTGGGGTGCTGTGTGATGCTTCAATAGGTGTCTAAATTGCATAATGATCAAATCAATATATTCAGCATATCCACCTTTTCATGCATTTTCCATTTCTTTGTGGTAAGAATATTCAAAACCATCTCCTGCTTTTTAAAATATTCAATAAAATATTATGGATCATAGTCTCCTACTGTACAATAGAATTCTGTAATTTATTCTATTTAACTATAATTTTGAACTCCTTGAACAATGTCTTCCTATCACTTCCTTCCCTAGTTTCTGGTAGACACTCTTCTATTCTCTACTTCTCTGAGATTCGCTTCTTTAAATTCCATATATAAGTGAGACCATGTGATATTTATCTATCTGTATCTGGACAAAAGGTCCTTCAGGGTTTTATGTTGTCACCGATGACAGAATTTCATTTTTTATGGTTTAATAGTATTACATAATATGTATACATACATATGTATATATTTACATATTCACATGTATCCATATATACATAAACACACACACATTGTTATATACATATACATATGTATACACATATACATGTGTATATACATATGTCCATTTGCATACTTGTGTATATGCACACATATATTCATTTATGTTTAAGTGCATGTATACCATATTTTCCTTATCCATTTATTTGTTGATGGACAGTTTGATTCTGTATCTTGATTATTATGAATAATACTTCAATAAACATGAGACTATAGATATCTCAACACACTTCTTTTCCTTACTTTGAATGTATCATCAGTGGTGGAGTAGTTGGGTGGTTGGATCATGTGGTAATTCTATTTTCAATTCTTAGAGGTCAGTGAGAACTCCAGTACAACTTACAAAATCTCTGGGACACTATGTGCTAAGAGGAAAGTTCATTTCATGGAGTTCATTCATTAAAAGAAGAAAAAGTCAATAAACCTGACATTACAGTTCATAGCCCTAGAAAAAGAAGAGCAAAACAACACCAAAAGTAGCAGAAGACAAGAAATAATTAAAATCAGGGCAGAAATCAATGAAATTGAAACTAAAGAAACAATTCAAAAAATTGACAAAACAAAAAGCTGGTTCTTTGAAAAATAAATAAAATTTTAAATCCTTAGCACTCTAATGAAAAGAAGGAGAGAACTCAAATTACTATAATTTATGGTGCAAAAGGAAATATCATGACAAAACTATTGAAATACAGAAGACAATTAAAAAATATTTTGAAAATTTATTCAAGTAAAATAGGAAACCTCAAAGAAACCAACAAATTTCTAGAGGCATATGATCAACCCAAACTGAGCCAAGAGGACATACTCAACTTAAACAGATCAATTTCAAGCAAGAAAATAGAAGATGCCATCAAAAGCTTCCAACCAAGTAAATCCCAGGACCAGATGAATTCACAACTGAGTTCTATAAGACCTACAAAGAAGAATTAGTACCAATACTCCTCAAATTATTCCATGAAACAGAAAGGGAAGGAACCCTTCCAAACTCATTCTAAACAGCTAGTATTATCCTGATATCAAAACCAGGCAGAGACACATCAAGGAAAGAACATTTCAGACCAATGTCCCCTGATGAACATTGTTGCAAAAATTCTCAATAAAATTCTGGCAAATCTAAAAATAATATTTTAAAAAAATAGTGCACCATGATCAAGTGGTATTCATCCCAGTAATGCAAGTTTGTTTTGACATATGGAAATCAATAAATATAATTCATCACATCAATAGACTTAAAGATAGGAATTGTATGATTATATCAATGATTTTTGACAAAATATAGTACCTTTTCATGTTCAAAACACTAGAAAAACTAGAGATAGTAGGAACATACCTCAACATTGGAAAAACTATCTATGTTAAACCCAAGGGCAACATCATCTAAATATTGAAAAATTGAAAGCATTCCCTCTAAAAATTGGAATAAGACAGGAATGCCCTTTTTCACCACTTCTCTTCAACATAGTCCTTGAAACTCTAGCTAGAGCAATTAACAGATAAAAGACATTAAAGGAATACAAATAGGAAAAGAAGAACTCAAACTATGATTATTTGCTGGCAACATGATTCTATACTTAGAGGATCTAAAAACTCCACCAGAAAACTTCTAGAATTAATTAATGAATTCAGCAAAGCAGCAGGATATAAAATCAATACTCATAAATCAAATGCATTTCTATATATCAGTGATGAATTCTCTGAACTCTTTCAGGAATTTAGGAAAACTACCCAATTCATAATAGCCTCAAAAAATAATAAAATACTTGGGAATTAACTTAAGAGAAGAGGTGAAAGAACTCTATAATTAAGACTACAGAATACTAAAGAAATAAATTGAAGAAGACCTTAGAAAATGGAAAGATCTCCCATGCTCTTGGATATGCAGAATTAATATTGTCAAAATGACCATATTATTCAAAGCATTATAAAGATTCAAAGGGATTCCAATTAGAATACCAACATTATTCCTTATAGAAATAGAAAAAGCAATCATGATATTCAGTTGGAAAAATAAGAGACCCAGAATAGCCAAAGCAATGCTTAGCAAGAAGAGTGAAGCAGTAGGCATCACAATACCAGACCTTAAACTATACTAAGAAGCTATCGTAACAAAAATGGCATGGTATTGGCACCAAAATAGACATGTAGACCAATGGTACAGAATAGAAGACAGAGTGACAAACTCTCATAAATACAGTTATTTCATACAAAGGCACCAAAACACATGTTGGAGAAAAAATAGCCTCTTCAACAAATTGTTCTGGGAGAACTGGAAATCCATACGCAGCCAAATGAAAATAAACCCCTATCTCTCACCATGCATAAAACTCAACTCAAAGTGGATCAATGACTTAGGAATTAGACCAAAGATGCTGAGCCTAATAGGAAAAAGTAGGCTCAAATCTTCATCATGCCAGATTAGGCCCCGACTTCCTTAATAAGACTGTTATAGCACAAGAAATAAATCAAGAATTAATAAATGGGATGAACTCAAACTCAAAAGCTTCTTCTCAGCAAAAGACACAATCAGGTGAACAGAAAGCCTACATTTTGGGAGCAAACTTTTGCCATATTCATGTTAGAACACTAATCTTTAGGTTATATAAAGAACTCAAATCTTACCACCAACGAAAACAAAAAAACCGCAACCCAATCAGTAAATGGGCTAAGGAGCTGAACAGACCCTTCCCAGAAGAAGATATTCATTCTATCACCAAATATATGAAAAAAATGTTCAACATCTCTAGTAATTATAGAAATGCAAATCAAAACTATTCTAAGTTTTCATCTCATGCTAGTCAGAATGGCGGTTATCAAGAATGCAGGCAACAATAAATGTTGGCTAGGATGTGGGGGAAATGAACACACATACATTGCTGGTGAGACTGCAAATTGGTGCAACCAATCTGAAGAGCAGTATGGAGATTCCTTAGAAAACTTGGAATGGTACCACCGTTAGACCCAGATATCCCACTCCTTAGTCTATACCCAAAGGACTTAAAATCACCAATACTATAATACTATAGTAACACAGCCACATCAATGTTCATAGCACCTCAATTCACAATAGCTAAACTGTGGAAGTAACCCAGATGCCCTCCAATATTTTTGAATAGATAAAGAATCTGTGGTACATATACCCAATGGAATAGTACTCAGCATCAAAGAGAATAAAACTATGGCATTTGCAGATAAATGGTGGAGTTGGAAAATATCATGCTAAGTGAAGTAAGCCAATCCCAAAATACCAAAGACTGAATGTTCTCTCTGATAAGTGGATGCTGATCCATAAGCGGAGGGAAGAATTGGAAAAATGGAGGAACTTTGGAAAGAGGGGAGGGAATGGTGGGGAAGGTATGGGGGGCAGAAAAGATAGTGGAATGAGATGGACATGATTACCCTAGGTACATGTATGACTACACATATGGTATGATGCTACATTGTGTACAACCAGAGAAATGAAAAGTTTTTGTGCTGCAGTTGTGTAAAATTATTCAAAATGTCTTCTGCTGTCATACATACCTAATTAAAATTAATAAATCAATTTAAAATACTCACTTTCTTTTAAATTGGTACCAAGTTGCTAGAAATGCAATTTATTAATAACATCCTACATTACTGAATCAAAATCTCTGGGGATGAGGCCCAAATAATCTTTGTTTCAACCACTTATTTAGGGGATAGTGATGCATAGCGAAGTTTGAGAATCACTGGCTTACATCACTTTTCAAGTTCCTTCAACCCTGAGATTTTGATTCCAAGAAATGGAGGAATAAGACAAAGCATTCAATCAACAATGAATCTAAACCTGAATTGAAAATGTGAGTAGGGAGTCATGGCAGGATTGTCATCAAATTCCACAGAGACCATATTGTTCTCTGTATTGTTCTTCTAAGCCTGGATAATCATGCTCAATAATGTATATTCACTTTAAGAGAATTCTTCAAGTGGAAAATGTTCCTGAAAGGTTTAAACACCGTGAATGATCCCAAACTCATCATTGTGTCACGGGAGCAGGGGTCACTAAGAATGCAACTACAGAAGAAAAATAAGAGAGGCAAGAGCTTGGCAATTTGACATAGAGAAGATTGAGGTTATTCCAGCCAAAGCAAAGTACCCAGTTTGGAAGGAAGAAGAACATTTTGTTATTCACCAATGTATGTTATTAGCATTTGAGAAATGAACTTTGAAAGTTCACTTTACACAGAAAATAAGAGAAAAGGAAGAAAGCAGATTTAGGAAATTGGTCCTGGAAGAAAAGCACTTACCATCATTAAATTCTCTTAAGATTCTGATACAGAATGAAGCACGTATGTCAGGTATTCTTTAAAGTTCCATGCTTACAAGGAATGAAGATATTAAAACATTAAACTGACTTAAGGAAACTGAAAAAAGTACTGACAGGTATATCAAGAAGTTCATGTTTTTAAGGTTTCAAAAAAAAAAAGGTGGATCTAACAGCTAATGATGATGTACTCAAGAAACATTTCTTGTTTTCAATCTCTCAACTCTGAGTCCAAGGTACTGGTTTTAGCTCATAACTGTCCCTCCTGTGACTGTATCAGAACTTCCTCCAGAAAACACAACAATGTTCTTTCTTTTTCGTGTCATAGGGGAAGGGACTACTATTTTCTTTACCTTTCTAAGCCTTCTCTCCAATTGAATTATCTTAGCTCAAGCATCCATTGCTGAGCCATTCATTGTAGCAAGGAGGGGAATTGACTTATATCAAAGTGCTCAGTTTGGAGTGAGGGATAGGATTTATCCCACCTTAGATACAGTCTCATTCCTCTTTGGGAGGAAAAAGAAGGGAGGGATGAGTAATGGAAAAGAGGTCAGATGAATACTTGATAAACAGCTGGAATTTTCCCTGAAGGTATACTACTAATAATATTTGTTTAATTCTTATGAATACAAAGTTATATATGTTATCCCTACTCGAGCAGATTCTACTAGGTTCTCCCTTTGGGTCTGTTTATTCTTAAGGTTGTGTATCAAAATGTGTTCTGGCATCACATTTGGTATTTTCCCAGGTAAATATAAATTTCTTCATTGGTTACAACTATACTGGTGATTTAGGGCCCATGTAGTCAGGCACCTGGGGCAAAGGGCCTGATGGCTGACTCCTTAATCATCTTCTGCAGTTAGTAATTTTCACTGTGCCTGTCTTGGCTTCCTGCCTTGGCTTGAAAACATTACTCCTAACACGAGCATGATTTATAGGTGATCTCTCTTTAATAGGTGGGAGAATGTGATATAATTGATAGGACCCTGGACTGTGGTTCAGAGGAGGTCAGTTTTCTCCCAATCCGGCTGCCTGTTAGCCTTGCAGCAGTTAAGTCAGTTAGGGTAACTCTCCATAGCTTCGATTTCCTTATCTGCAAAGTGAAGGGGTTGGATAAATGGGTAAGTCACCTATGAGCTCTAATTTTCATTCTTCCATTGATGGCTCCTCTGAATATTCACTATACCTCATCCTCAAGCTGTTATTTCTTATGTGTTCAAAGACAGAAGGAAAGATCAAGAATCATTCTCACTCCTTAACTCTCAGATATTTTCTAAAAATAAATGGTATATTTTTAAAGACATATATGCTGAGGGACAAAAAAATGTGTTCCTGTGTGTTTAGTGTGTATGTGTGTGTGCATGTATATATATATATATATATATATATATATATATATATATATATATATATACATACATACATACATATACACACAATACTATATATAATTATGTAAATAATTATATATAGCATTATATATAACTATAATTATATATGAGTGTATGTATATATATATATATGTGTGTGTGTGTGTGTGTGTGTATATATGTATGTATATATAATTTTCTGACTTTTTCCCATATTATGTAGACATAAGTAGACATAGCTTATAGTTTAAAGAAAGGCTTTCTGTAGTGCAAGTGGCCATTTTGGGTATAATGTATTTCTAACTGTAGAGTTAAGTTCTTTGGCAATAGGAGCTATGTACTTTCTGTGGTATCTAATATGACAACACTAATAAGATAGAAATAACTACCTGTCAATCTCAGATTTTTAAGGATTAGCACTTTGTACAAAGGATTTTTATTTTATTCCATTGTTTTAAGAGATAATTATGAGGTGTTATGAATTTAATTTCAAATTTATTATAATGAATAGTCCATACAGAGAGGGATTACTCATTGTTTAGTTGATAATTATGTCCTCAGACTACAACATTGCCTGGCACCTAGAATGAGTTCCACAAATATTGTAAAATGATACTTACAATTTATCTGAGTCTAGAGAGCAGAAGGCAGAGAGAGGTACATGGCTAGAGAGGGGCAGGTTACCTGGGCTGGATTCAATATTCTTCTTTCAGCTAAAGAATTCGTCAGGTTAAAACTTCCCTAAAGTAACCTCCCCTAAAACCTTCAATCATGGTCCACTCCGCTCTCCAGTCCCTGATGTTTGTCTCCTGTCCATCCACTTCCTGGGTGATGGGCTGTTGTGCTCTGTTCTCTTCTTTGGCTGAATAATTTCCTATTACTGCTGATAGAGCAGAGATTTCCTCCATCACCAGGTGTCTGCTTAGCGGAGGTGCCCTTTAAGATGGATTAGCAGCTTGTGGAAACAGTAGGTTGATGGATAGTTGACTATTATAAACCATCAAACTGACATGGAGTCAGAAAGAAATGGAATTACATTTGGCACGTCATGGGGAAAGTTGGGGCAAATGAGAGTTATTTCTATATTACTTTATAACTCTTCCTAAAAGCCTAGTGACTTCCATCAGAAAAACAGGGAAGTCATGTAAAATATTTGAAGCTGAATCACATGACTAAAGTTGAAGAGCTCCACCTCTTTGAATTGGTCAGGTGCTGTTGAGAGTATGGGATAGAGGCGAGTATAAGTTGTTCCTTCTCTACAAAAACTACCCAGGGTTTTGGATTAGTACTTTAACTTTTGGTATTGTTTTTCAGAAGTGTACTGGATTTTATTAATGATATTTAGGCATACTTTAACTATATATTTTCATCCTAAGTTAAATCTTAAGACTTCTCTTATGAATGCATTCATTGCTTTCAGAACCTGATCATGTATCAAACTTTTCAAGTACTTGGCCTCTCTGACTTGTCCAGTTTGGTAATACTGATAGGGTAGGAAGGACAGCATCAAACTCTTGCCCATTTCATGGGTGGGGCAAGTCAGAGAGATCCCCATAGCAGCTTGGGGTACACTCTGGCATGCTGCTCCCCAGGGGTTTCTGATCCTTGACAGCTGTTCAGGCATCGGGTCTAAGACCTTAAAGCTAGTTCTATATGACTCAGCTCCCATTAACTCCTACTTCAAGTCACCTGTGTGCTTCTCAGACTCAGCTGCTGGGTCTTAGAAATAGTAAGTTTCATTAGGACTCTGGTAGGATCTCACCTCTGCTGTTTCTCTACCCAGATGAAAGTCCTTCTCTGAGCCTAAGCTGAAGTCTGAAGGCTATTTTCTTCGTAGTGCCACCCAATTCCGTCTAGTGCTCCTGCCTTGTAGTAGGTTACAGAATGAAGTGTATTAGTCATGGAAAAGTGCACTGGAACTCTGTCAACTGGGATTTTGAACCATGTTTGGCCATTTTCTCCTGTGAGACCTTGGGGAGTTACTCAAGGACTGTGTTCTTTGTTTCTTCATTTCACAATACTACCCTTGTGAGAGTGTTGTGAGGCTGGATAAAAACATCTGACACATGTAGGGGACCTAAACATGTTAGTAACAAGCCTGTTCAAGTAGAAAGAAAGGCTACTTTGCTCAATGCTAACAGCAGAAAGTACTTGCATGGTCCTTGAGGAATATGAATTGGTTATGGGATAATAAATGGCACATTATTTGTTAAAGAGAAAAGCTTCCAAATTGTACTTTCTCAATTTCTACTTATTGAGACTGGAGTTAACATTCTGCTTAATAGAAGCTCTGTATTAGTGATTCTTTTTAACATGGAAAGTGATAAAATAAATGTAAATAATCAAAACCTCCTGGGTATTATTTAAACCTTCTATAGCTTGGCAATCACTACATGGTGCCCAAGTCACTTCAGGGTTACTATTGTGAACATTTTCACCAACCACCTTCTTTTACACATGACATATGCTCAATAAGTGTTTGCTGGTAGAATGGATAGATGTGAATGGACTTCAATAATCATTATATTATTTTAGATGGATAAAGTGCTATTAAAGAGAATGACAGATATTTCACTGCCTAGGGTATTGCCACAAAAAGCTTTTTGATCCAAAAGAATGTCTTTTTTTTTCTTTTAGAGATGGTGAAGTGATTGGTTGGCACCATCCAGCTAAAGGATAGAAGGACAAAGATTCATGCCTAATTGTGTTAAGGTACAAAGTAGGGTTGTCGGATAAAATAAAGAGTCCAGCTAAATTTAAATCACAGATAAAGAATGGACATTTTATTTGATGAGTATGCAGCAAATTCTAAAAAAAATTTTTAAAGATAGGTATGTAGAGAGGATTGAGTATTTTCAGTATATCCCAAATATTGAATGGGACCTATTTATCCTAAAATATTATTCATCATTTATTTGAAATTCAAATTCAAATGAGCATTTTGTATTTTTATTGCTAAATCTAGTGACCCTAATAAAAACCCAGTTTCTCTTCTACACAACATTTCTGTTAAGTCTCTTTCCATAACTCGACATGGCCGTGAATGTTTTCAGACATGTTGGCATTTGATTCTCAGAGATGTCATACCACCTTCCACTCTCCAAGACAGGGAAAAATCTAGCCCCTTCTCCTGTCTCTCTCTTCCTCATGAAGCTCTTCCATTGACCTCCTTCTCCCAAATTCTAATCCTGCAAGTCTCATTGTCAAGACTCACTGCCCCTGCAAAATCACCTCATTTGTAAACCAAACTCATCTTTCCTACAACTCTTGTTCTTTCCTCCTCTGACTTCCCTATTTTTAAAATGCAATAACCAATTTCCCAACCATCAGACCTGCCAAACCACAAAATGATTGCAATCTCTCCCCACCCATTTTATTATAGAAACATCAATTCTTTGGTACTGTTATTCCTTTTTCTAAAACATTTCCTCAGCCCATTCTTTACATTGCCAAATACCCATGTCTAGAGGAGACTCACCTCACCTCATTTTCAGACCAATGTGATTGTTACCTGATGGCTCCATCTCTCCCTCCTCCAGGCAATTCTGCCAAGCTCATGCCCAGGTTAATGTCTCTAAAATACAAGATTTTCTGACAAGAGAAAGAGAAATAGCCCAACAGAAAAAATGAACAACATTTATCTGCAATCAATAGGAAAGAGAGAAATTACAAACAACCAAGAAACATCTCAAAATCACTAATGGTCCAGGGAAACTCAAATTAACCTAATAATGAGATATTGCTTTATGACCAGGATACTGAAAAAGAAATGAAAAGAACAATAACAGCTAATGCTGACAAGGTTCTACAAAAAAATATAGTCTTATATGTAGCATGTAGAAATGCGAATTGATAGATTTTTAAAAGCAATCCAAATTTTTTTAAAAATGCACATGTATTTTGACACATTGGAACAATATCACACATAAGAATCTATTTTATAATAATAAATCTACTAGTACTTAAACAATAGGTGAGGGTCTTTGTGGCAGAGGAATTTGAAATAGTAAACAAGCCAAGAAACAAACAAACAAAAAAATCCTTCGTGAAGAAATAAATGGTTACCAGGAAACAAAGTCATCAAATAATCACCATAAAATATTGCACATATATTAAAAGTATAGGTCAGCATGTTCACAGTATAGGGGCTGATTGATTTCTATATGTGGGAAAAATTACAGAAATGTATACATTTGATACTATTTTTCTACTAGTGACCTAACTTATTTGAGTATTTGTACTATAAAAAATATGTATATACAAGCATACACATTTTCATGAATATAAACTATACGAAGAGGTAGACAGTATAAAGTTGATCACATAGAGTTACCATGTAGGTGCAGAATCTCCTATAAATTGATAAGGATGAAAGCAAATGAAACACTTTAGTTTTGTTTCCCATGCTGCAATTTTAATGGTTCTTCATTTTTTATAAAATAAAAATAAATATTTAGGTTTTACTATTTGACTTCAGTCTATTTTCTTCCATTCAACCTTATCTTTTCATTGACCACTCCATTGATCTTAGATTTCCTCCTTAACCTCTGAACTTACCCAGGTAATATTTTCCTTTTCTTTCAGTTATTCCTTTAAGGAATTCTTTCAACATCCTCTTCACTCTGCTCTTCTTCTTTAGTATTTTCTCTATAATAGTGTAGATCAATTCTCAGCATCTGCTTGGTCCTCCCACCAGTTTGTTGTACAGAGCATTCCATTGACCATGGGGCCTAATCCATTTGCTTGGGGATGTACCAGTGAGTGATGCATGGGAGCATAAACCCTGTTCTTCCAATATTCTGAGTCCAAATGATGTTAAACCATGTTTGCTATATATTTTTTTCATTTGTATATAGAATGCCATCTGCTTCCCTGCCTCTCTGAGACTGGTGTTACCCTGACTATAGACCTTATTTTCTGTCTGATTTCTTGGGTTCCTGACCTTTTATTTTTTCAGTTATGTTGTGGAGGCAATTGGTACAGCTCCTTTGAATTCTAATCTAGACAGGGGTTAGATATATGTTGTTACCATTAGTGAAAGCCTGCCCCCTGCTAGGCCCTATGCTGAGCATACCATATAAGCAGTGTTTCATGATCAGCCTTTTACAGGTGGGTTGGAAGGTCAGGCAAATTGCTCTGGGTCAGGTGTAGTGAGCAGCTACAATGAACTGAATTTTTGTGTCACTTCAAGCTTCATATGTTAAAACCTAATCTTACCCAATGGCATTTAAAAGAGGCATCAGTGGAAGGTAATTCTGAAGATCATGATGGTGGAATCCTTAAGAATGGAGTTAGTGGCCTTATAAGAAAAAGTCTGAGTGCTATAAGCTAGCTTTCCTTATGTGTCATATTAGAATACAAGGAGAAGTTGGCAGCATGTAGTATGGAGGCCTTTGCTAGAACCAACCATGCTGGCATCCTGATCTCAGACTTCTAGCCTCCATAACTGAGAGAAATAAATTTTAGTTCTTTGCAAGCTTTCCAATTGCTGGTAATTTGTAATAGCAGTCCAGACATACACAGATAGATGAAACTATCAGCTTCCAAAACTTGTGTTCTCTTCCATGACCTTCTGCAGGAGAAAGCTAACTTCTGTCTCAGAGTCAGGCCCCAGTGTACACGACCCAGAATATAGTATCAGGCTAGCATGGAAGGAAGTGTCACTTCTGGGCAGAAAAATTCAGGACTTTTAGAAAGAACAGTCACAGCTGACAGGAGTCCACACAAAGTCAAGGATGGGATCCAGAAACCTGGGAATCACTATGGGAGGTCTTCCTGATGTCTTCATGATTTGTGTCTTCTGCAATAAGCTCCAGGCTGCCATGAAAATCCTTGTGTGTGTTTACCTTGTGCATATTTAGGTTCTTTCTGTAACCTCCCTTTAGGCCTAAATCTGGACACAATCAAACTCTCAGTGGCTTTTTGGAACTTCCCTAACAAGTTACTTCCCTAGTCTACTTGTTTCTAGGAGTGACAGTCAACCGATCTTGGGGACTGTTTATTAGCTCACGACTGTCTGTTGCTTCAGGTCTGTGCAAGACTGTCTGCTCACCCTCAGGCATTAAGCATAGAATGATGCCCCATTCAGATGGAGTACATCTCAACCTTTTTGGAGTGTGCCCCTGATTTTAACTCCCCTGGGAATTTCAGAGAGGAAGACCTGAGGTTGATAGGCTCAGCTTTTCTTTCACTTTCCCAATAGGTACAGTATCTATGAGCTGTGGAATTCACACATTCCCAGCATGCTGCCAGCAGGGATCAAAGACAAAGTCAAAGGAGGCAGAAATAGCAAAAATCCAATTCCGATGCCTTTGCAGCTGGCAGTCATTTAGCATTTCATCTCCATGAATTTCCCAAGGTGCACGCAGGAGTTGTGTGCATTTAAGATTTGACCCTTAGCTGCCCATTGTCCCATTCCCTTTTAGGGCATCCAGAAATTCACACTATTAGTCAAAGGGACACATGTGAGGTGACAGATAAGAAGACAAGCAACTCAGTAACCTGGACAAATTGTTTCAAATGATTTCTGATTCAAAACTACCCTGTCTCTGTCCTTTTGATGTCACCCATTCTTGCCTGCCCTTCTGCAAATCCTGCTTCCGTTCTGGCCTGATGAGGTCAAAATATCACAAAATCATCCATTCTAACATAAATCTTATTCTTTTTTTTTTTTTTGGAAATATCAAAGAAGTCAGTGTGCTCTCAGAAACACTGTATATCAAGAGATTGGGTTCTGTGGTCCTCATTTGAACTTTCTGAGGTTCCCGCAACACTGACTTAAAGTTCAGTCAGTTTGATGAGATGACTTGGAGTTTTGCGTTTAAGGTGCTATGAAATAAACATCAATACAATGCTGGCTCTTGTTTCATTTGAACTATTTAGCCCCCTAGGGCAGACTCCGGCAAATCTAGAAATTTTGAGTTTCACTTATTACTGAATTTTAAAGAAGGACTGAAGTTATGGATTAAGGGAGTCTGAGTTTCAGAAACTGCTCCTAACTTAAAGTAAATAGCTCTGACTCCTCATCAGCATTTCCTGAGCGGGGCTCTGGTTACAATTTGGCCCCATTGGAAGTCAGTCTATAGCCTGTCTCTATTCTTCCAGAATTACAGGTTGCCATGGTTACAGAGGCTTCTGGAAATGAACTTCATAATTGCTGCATATTGCATATAAACAGCTGGATTCCCTCTTTCAATTTCACTCTGAAACAATGAAGGCCCAAGAAAATGGCCTTGTATTTGAATCATTGACATGCTAAAGACCATTACCAGGAGTGAGGCATCATGGCATAGGGAAACTTGAAGAAATGATAAAGTCAAATTCCCAAGTCTCTATATATGTAGATGAATGTAAAATGCATATGTGTGATTCCACATGCACAGAATCAAAATACTTGAAAAGCTGAAAGAGTCCTTTCTTTAAAGACTCATTAATCTAACTCCTGTTTTACAGAATAAAAAGAGAAACCCAGAAACTGAGTTTTTTTGTGTAAGGTCACAGAGAAAGGCAGGGGCAGGATTGGGTTTACAAAACAACCTGGTGCTGTGTGTGGGTTCTGCTCCAGTCTGAGACACAGCACCTGGTCTTGTGTTCTCTTTTTGCTGAGTTAGCTTTGCACCCCTGCCCGCCCTCCCCACCCCCCCCACCCCCGCCGCCAGGTGTCATTTCAAGCAGTGTTCAGGCTAAGGTCTGTAAATTAAGGGAGTTTGTCAAAAAAAGTCATCAGTTCATGTTACTTTTCTATATGAATAGTGTTTGCTTAGAAGCCATGATTATTGGTATCTCTGCTCCAAATACCTGCTAAACTGGCCCTCCATAGACTTCTAAGATTTCCATGCTGAATTGCACTTCATAGAAACACATTCAATCCAACTTTTAAAATAAAATTGCTATGAAGGAGGTTAGATATTAATGGTTATTAATACCCTAGCAAAGAATGGTTGATCATCAAATTCATTAATCACATAGTTCAGTGTTGAGGTATAGGTGGCTTTGAGAAGCAGTTACTTTTTGTCCCTTTTGGGGGATTGCAGGGAGTCCAAGTCAAAAGTGTGAGATCACAGGGTTGATAGAGTAGCAGAAGGCTGCAGAGAAGTTGCAGAACAGAGAAGAGGTGACTTCACAGCACAAGGACTTTTTTTTTTCCGTCTTTTCGTTCATTCACACAGTTGCTTCTATGAGAAAGTCTCAACACGTTTCCAAGAAAAGTTACATACAGAATGACAATGGTGCTAAGGTAATAATTTTTAAAAAATAAAAAAGAGCAATTGACTACATACAGCTGTTATAGGGAACTGTTTCTCTACCTTACCTGAGCTTGTACTGGAAAAACCTAGGTTCTGCATATAAAATCTTGAAGGCAAGTCTCCTGGCTCCTCAGAGCTGAGCAACAAGCCCTTTCTCTCTGTCCAGGACAGGTTTGATCTTGCACAAGGTGAGCCTGCTGTGGAAACACAGCTTGTGGATAAGCAGTGGGTTTCATTCTCCTTCTTGGAAATGGACTTCCTTTCCAGCTATGAATTTTTTCCCAGAGCTCTGGAAGTCAGGAATAGGCAGACTGCATAGCAATTCCTCTGGAGGTGTCTGCCCCCTTAATAGAGTCCACAGTGTACTTATTTTAAGAAACAACTGTAAACAAACAAACAAACAAAAAAAAAAACTCAAACTACACAATCTAAACTAAACCCTTCTTTAACTCTTAGAACCACAACTGAGGCTACACCAGTTGTAAGCAAACCTCCTATTAACCTGTAGGCATTTGGGTACAGCCTGGTCCTTCTTTGATTCTCTTGAAAACCTCACATATTACTAATATACAGGAAGTCTTCCTAGATCTTCACTTGCTCAAAGTCTTATTTCATATTTTTTCATCTTTTGTCACCTGTGTAGGTTCTGCTGTCTCTCTTACTGATTATATTTACCACTCAAATACCTTCTAAAAATGCCATGCCTCTCCCTGTGTACAAATGTTCCCTCAGACTGCAACAGTGCCCAATTTCCATCTCCTTAAATTATATTTGTCCCCAAACACAAGACGATCCTTGTAAGATCAGGCACCAGTGACCAAAAGGAGGCACATTAAAAGCTGCTGAAAAAGGCTTTATTGAGATTTGTTCCAGGGAAGACCCTCCAGTCCAACAGAGTGGGTGGGTGGGTGGGGGGAGTCGCACCCAGGCTCAGCCAGATTGGAATTTGATTGGGTTTACAGCAGAAAGAGAGGGTTTGGGACAGGAAAGGGAGGTTTTTAGAGTCCCTTGTCCTCCTGGGGTTGACCCTGAGATCAATGTCCTTCCAGGTTGGTCAGGAGATCCCATCTGATTAACAGGTGGTTCATTGCTTGTCTGTGGGTGCCTGATTTGTTGTTCTTTCATGCCAGCATTGCCTGGTGCTTTGTTTCCTTAGCCACAACAAACCAACCTAACAACCCTTGAGGGGAACAACTGGGTCCTTCACATTTTGATTTTCTTTTAAATGAACCAATACTCAATGGTTATTTGTTGACTTTTTGATATTTTAATATGCCTTGGAATTTTGATATCAAGACTTGGACAAAAAGAACTCATTCTTTTTTTTTTTTTTTTAAACTGGGTGTCTATTTTGTGCTGGGTGTTTTCACACACATACACAAAGATAATAATAACTTATTTCCCCAAAGTTCTTTGATTCAGGAACAAAAATAAGCTAAAAGCTAGACACAAAGAAGATGGAAGATTTTGCTAACAGAGAAAGTTAGTTTGTACTATGATGGTCTGAGATCTCTATCTTATAAATTCTCTGTATTTTCACTTCTATTAACAGGTGGGAAGTTTTTGAGTTTGTTGGGGGCAAAAATAGTATTTGGGGGAAGTTAAAATAAGTTTTTCTTGTCTCTACTTTCAAGGCTATGCTAAGGAACAGGAAGATCTTTGGACATAAATCTACTGATTTTAAGAAAATGCAGCTCACCTGTGTCTTGGAGACAAGTCACAAGATTGCTAACCCGAGTGGTGGTGGAGAGGTGTAGTGTTGCAGGAAAGAACTTCTCATGAAAGAACTCTCTATTTCCTGTCTTATGTAATCCTTATCCACTCACCCGGGGCTGTCATTCCTGCCTCTGCACCCTCAAGAGCAAAAGCAGCCAGCACAGTGACATTTTAATAATAATACTTTGTACTTATACAGCACCTGTCATCCAATGATCTCAAAGTACTTTTTGTGAGATTAACTCATTAATCCTCACAAGGATAAGTGACTTTCCCAAGGTCACAGAACAGTGAATGTCAGGGCAGGCAAGAGTCTTGAGTTCCCCACTCATATCAAAGCTCCCAAGGCTGTCTACCTGTCTGCCCTCCACAAAGCCTCCTCTGACATAACCCAGACTCACAGAGCCACCATGAGTTTATAATTGCACACCTGGTCTTCTATGCAAATCCTTTTGTTTCATCAGTTTGGTAGTCAGACATCTCTGTTTAGAAATACCCCATTCATATCAGGAAAAGTAAAAATTCTTGGAAGGGGACAGAGATGGCTGGAAAATACACCTGTGTATAATGCCACCTTGTATTTTGGATTTGGTTGTTACCTGTAACCCTATAACAGCAGGAAAAGTAACTGTAACTAAGTCTGCTGAGGAAAGAGCACTGGGACATGCCAGCTAAGAGTAAGGATCAGCACCCAAAGGTGGCTAGCTGCACATTTTATAATAGTCAACATCAGGGGCTAAAGCCTGTGCAGAAGGGACTTTGAATAGCTGTTGATCTTTGAACACTGGGATAGCACCTGAAAGGAATGAGTTCTGAAGCAGCAGAGTCTAGATTACAAAACTGGGGGGCCCAGACTTGACCTCAGACCTATATAACATATGGACTTTCAGGTAGGTGCCCTTGGAACATATATATGAGTTTTAACAGGAAAATGCTTATAGGAACAGGGAGATACTGAATTTTAAACTTCAAATTCAAGAATTTGAAAAAGGGGTCCCATGGAAGTAAAGGAAATAAATTAGAAAGTATCTGGTTCAAATTCTGCTTTTACAGGATAGTTTTTTTTTTTTCTTTTCTTTTCTGTTTTTGAGATCCCGCGATTGAACTCTGGACCTTGTTCAGGCAAGTACTCTACCACTGAGCAACATCCAAGCTTCCCAGGTTGGGGTCCTGCCTACAAAAGCTTACCTGAAAATACCAGGGACATCGTCTGGGTACATGCAACAGGACAGATGATTATTGCATATAGGATCTGAGCCTCTCAGGCATTTCCTGAATGACTGTGAACTGGCTCAAGAACCAATGTGGTGGCCACCCTTACTTAGATGAGAATGGGGTTGGAGGAGAATAGTCAGAGATGGCGATTGCCACTCTTAGTCCTGCTGAATATGCAGACTGTATATTCATGAAAATACAATTAGCGATGTAAAGTAATTTCCCAGGATATATTTTTTTTTACAATCGAATAAAAGATTTGAGAAGACCATTTATGTATTATGTGTTAAAATGCATTCTACTGTCTTGTATATAACTATTATTAGAAAAAAAAATTTAAAAAATTTGAGAAGAAATAAGAGTTGTTGGCATTAGGAAGCTTCATGGAGTAAGTAAAATGTAAACACCGCCCTCATGTGAGGGTCATCTCTACTAGATACAGGAGTATAAAAGAGTGAAGGCATAATAATAAATGCCTTCACTTCATAGTACATGAAGCCCCTACCATGCATAAGATATGCTACATACGTTAACTTCTCAATCTTAAAAAAATGGATTATTATTATTCCCAGCTGAAAGTTCATAATGCAAACTCAGAAAAATATTAAATGACCAAGTAAAGGTTACTAAGTGGTAGATATACTATTCAAACTCATGTGTCAAATACCTATCTGGTGCTTATTCCCCATATCCTACCTTCTCTCTCCTACTCTGCAATTCTGCATGAAAGTAAAAAGAAAAAGAAATGAAATTTAAGGTGCACAGGGACATGCCCACTGTGGACACAGAAGAGAATTTATAAGGATACAGACAGAGTTGAGGTTGCACAACCTTGAGTAATTTAGGGATTTGAATTCCAGTTTCCCTATAGGGGTCATCAAAAGGTTTTAAGGAAGAAGGTCTCCAGAATGGTCTGGTAGGAGTATTGACCTAGTTGCAGCTTATGTAGTAGCTAAGGAGGCAGGTCATCGTTCAAGCATAGGGAGTGCTGGCCAACGTCCAAGCACCCTTGGTGAGCGGACAAGGACATGAGGATAATTTTAAAAGAATACTCCAGAGGATACCGTCATTTTCAGGAATTACCATCTCACACCAGTGATGGTAGTACAAGATTATGGGGTCAAGAACCTGAGAGTCTCAAGACACTTGATTTGGTCCCTTTAAGGGAACAAACTAGCCTGAACACATCGAGGGTAGGTTTTCTTCTTGAGGATATGTGAGAGCAGAGACCCTGACACTCCATCCACCCTCCTTCTCAGGACCTGATGCCTGCCTATGGTCAGGGACATCTGACTTTATCCAAAGTAACGTTCCCATTCTTTTCCTCAAGTTAAAAGGTTTGGGGTCAGGAAGCTTCAATATCCTATTAGTAAGTGATCTGTAATCCAGCTTTCAGTGACATCTCAGGAAGGAGAGGCTCTAAGACTCAGGAAATCTGCATGTGCCTGGAGCAGGCCCATGTGGAACTGAATTGCTGTAGGAGGGAGAGTAGAGTGTAGACATGGAACTTAGGTGGGCTAGTCTATGTCACTCAATCACAAAGGAACCTGTATATCAATTGTTCTATTTCTATCTGGGGTTTACAGCCCTTTTCGTGGGCTGCTAATCTGCTTATTTCTGTCCATCCCCTCCCTGGAGAGAAAGCAAGGGCATTATCACAAAAAAGGGAACTGGAACTTGTCCATGCTCTGTTTTCTCTGGTTTCCTGCAATGGAGAAGCAACAGAGGTGATGCGCCCGGGCTTTCTGGTGTGTGTGTGCGCACGCGTGTGCGTCTTCATAAATGCACACAGCTCAGTTCTCCCTCCCTTTCATCAGAGATTTAAACAAAGAGCTAGCCTAGCAGAATGGCTATGGTGACTCCATGCCAGAGAAGGCTGGAGAGAAGGACCCAAGACAGCATTTAAAGATAGGTGCAGGGATTCAGTTAAAGACCCCAGTGTTGCTAGAAGGAGCTTAGGTGACTCCACTGGGGAGGTAGGATTATTGTTTGTGTCCCTGAATGGCTTCAGGATGGCTCTGAACTCTGGGTGCTAAAGTCCTAGCTTCAGCCTGAGAGTAATGCTCCTAGGGAGTTGATTGTATCATATACACAGTAAGAGGAAGGAAGGTCGCCTGCATCTTTTCCCCAATAGCCCCGGTTCCCCTGTCTTTCCTACAGGATGAGCAAACAGGTGGGATGCTGAAAATATATGATTGCTTGCTCTTTGTATTTTAAAGGGTGAGGTTTAGAATTAGTCCTCCCCATGTTAAAAACTGCCTGATTTATTATGGACAGGAAACCTAGGAATTTGAAGCAGTTCTGAGGCTGGTGCAGGAGAAAATGAAGAGGCCAGGGAAAGCAACAAGCCCATGTCAGCTTGCAGGATGCTTGGTGTCGACCTTCACTCCTTTCTCCTTCCACTAAGACTGCGGCTCCCATCCAGGCCAAGGAGCTGTCACCAAAGTGTACAATTGCCTCATTACCAGAGAGAGGAGCTGCATGCTAGGAACCTTCTCAGCCCCCTGGGGCACAGAGACCACCCCCTGCTGGCTTTTATTGTATGCCAATGTAATGGGCCATCAGTCTGAAGGCTGTCTGAGCATAGAAACAGGATTTCTTTTTGTCTAGTTGGAACAGTCATTTGAAATTCCAACCAGTAGAAAGGAGTGTGAGTGTTATGAGCAGGAGGGAAGGAGGAGGAGGACATAGAGAGACAGAAGAAAGAAAGTGGGTAAAATACAGATTTTGTGAGAGAAAATATGGGAAATTCAGAGAGCTTTCTGCTTTAATGAAGTATAACTTAAACAAAATGCAGGGTAGGCCAGTATATATTTCTCATTGCAGCATTCCAAAAAAATATCCAGGGGCCAGCTTTGCACACAGCAGGGAAGCCCAAGGTCGCCCACCTTCTGAAGAGTGAGAAATGGAGCACAGGCACATCTTCCCAGTGTGTTCCCTTAGGGAAGAGTCTGCTGCTTGCTGTGCACCTCTCCTCCTTTCCAGAAAAGACATAGCTCTCTTAATGTAATACAAAAGGCCTCCATGCAGCCTTGAACTTGAACTTGAACTGGAATACCTTTCTCTCAGAGGCATCTCTCTCCAGGAGTGACTTTGCAGACACTGTTATCCGGTGTGTGCAAATAAAGAAGTGAGGAAGGGAGGGAAGAAGAGAAATGGAAGAGAAAGAAAGAAGGAAGCGAGGGAGGGAGAGAGGGAGGGAAAGGAAAGGAGAGAAGAAAGATGTCAGCCAAGTAAATCATATGCCATATGCTAGTGGTACGGCCAACTTTGCTCCTGGCAATTTTATTTCAACTCTTACCTTCAGTCCAGACCACCCCAAGCAGGGGCCTGCAGAGAAAGTTGCACCAACTCACCCATAGAGTAGGCTTTGTGGCTTCCTTTCATCATTTCTTTCTCTCTGATCTCCAAGCTTCCAGTCTGTGAAGCTCACAGCAGGATTTCTCTGCTCCTCAGTCCTTGGGCCCTCCTCCATTTGAGTTGAAGCCCTTCAAGCAGAAAGCAAGTCTGTGTTACATTTCTTGTCTACACTTTCTGGGTAACATCATGCAGGCCTAAGGGTATTTCAGGTTCTCAATTCACATCTGTGGGTTAATACGTGCCCTCTACTAATACAGGAATAGACAAGAAAACTCCATACAATGTGTAAGTTTTTGATCTATCATCCAATAAGTGTCCCTCTATGCATCGTCTACGTCATGATTGAAGAATGTCCCGTGCCATCGGGTCTCTTATGCAGACCCCTGCCTCTTAGGTACTCCAGGGCCACTGATAGTATCTTGGGTATTTGTTATCAGAGGAGCAGAACTGGGGTATTAACTTACACAGCACTGCAGGCAGAAGAAGCCACCATCGGAACCCCTTCACTTTTGATCAAAACCGAGGTACCTTTCCTGTGAGTGCTATTTAATACAGCTATTTCATGCAATTGAAGATTCCAAATTCTTTTCAAACACTGACCTGGATCATTCTCCATGGGGCATGGGTCACAGGAAGGCAAGGTTTAAAGGAGTTAGTGAGGCTGATTGGAAACCGCTCTGGGACCCTCAGCTCTGCCACTAGTTTGTGTGATAGAGGACAGATGTCAAACTGTCACCCCTTATCTGTGCCTTTGTTTCTATCTGTAAAACAAGGAGTATGAACTAATCAAAATCTCATGACGTCTAGCCTCCATACCCTATTTTTAATCTTCCAGCTTTACACCAAGAATTCAGGGAAACTTCAATCCCTGATACTTCCAGGGCCTTTTGCATTAGCACCCAGGGTTCCTCTGACTCTCTTAAAGCTACTTTGTCTTACACGAGATTTTAATCCTAATGTCCAACAAGGTCAAAGAGAGTCAGCTTCTGAAATGGAAAGATTAATGTTGCCATGGATGGGAGAGAAACCAGAGGGAGATTGCTGCCCGAGCATGAGAATTCTATCTTGTAGGAATTTTTTTTTTTTCTTCACAGCAAATAAGGTTTATGGATTGCAATGAGGAGTCTGTCGCATTAAAATAAGTCTTTTTACAGTATTTCCCCATTTAAGCCTCACATGGGCAGCATGCTGGATTGGGCCCGGAAAGGCAGACTCACTAGTTTTTCAATTTAGTTTGTTAATAGCCTGCCTTTCATAAAAGCATCAGGCACAATCACACCAATCCCTAAATCAATAGGATGATGCAGCAATGCCTCACAGAAATGATATTTTTGAAATAAATATATACCATTCAGCCAGGCCTGTTTGACATCAAATTTATATACTCAATAAGAAAGCACAATTAATGGTCCCGAACTGTATTTTCCTTCACCTATTTCACATTTCAAGAAGCACAGGATTTTAAGGAAAAAAAAAATAAATAAAAGAAAGAAAAAGAGCAAAGAAGCATTCCATTCATAAATGGAATGAAGGTATTAAAGAACAATGCTGGCTTGTCGGTGCCTCCCAGTACCCGTTTATCTTACTTTCAATCTCATTTCTCTTTATTCGGGTCTTTGCTCGGATACCAATTTATTGAGTACTTACCTGACACCATGTGTAAAACAACTCCAGAATCCCTTTCTGTCCCTTTACCCTGTTATTTGCATAATTTCATCACATTGCATTTGTTTACTATCCCCAACAAATCTAAGTTCCTTGGGTACAGTATCTCTGCTTCTGTGTCCAACTATAGTGCCCAGAAAAGTGTCAAGTTTCTGGTAGGTGTCCCAGAGAATTTCTTGAATGAATGAATGAAATGATGAATGAATAGCTATTTCAATTTTTCTCTAAGCTATATCTATCCAGGAGCTGTATGGTCACATTTGATTAAAACAAAAGCAAAAAAAAAAAATATGTGCATGTTTTCCACTTATTAAGTGAATCAATTGGTATATGCCTTGTTTTTGCATGTATGTGTTTGTGCATTGTATGTGTGTGTGTGTGTGTGTGTGTGTGTGTGAATATGAAAGAGAGAGAGAGAAAATCCATTCACTTGTTCAAAGAATATTCTATAGTACTAATATTACTAATATTACTAATGTAAGATAATGATAAATCTAGGCTGGTCGCGGTGGTGCATGCTGTAATTCCAGAGACTCAGGAGGTTGAGGCAGGAGGATTACAAGTTTAAAGACAGTCTCAGCAATTTATTGAGACCCTAAGCAACTTAGCAAGAACCTCTCAAAATCAAAACATATAAAAAGCTGGGGATATAGCTCAGTGGTTAAGTACACTGGTTTCAATCTTTATAATAATAATAATAAAATCCAAGTTAGTTGGAGAAAATTTTCAGGCTTACCTGCACTGTCCATCTGTGGCCCTACCTGCTCAGAACATTTATATCTTCACCTTAATAAGCATTCCATATTTGTACCCTCTAACTACCACTTGTATCTTTGATGCCAGTTTTATTTATACTGAAAGGAGAAAAGAAGAGTTTTGTGAAATGTTGCTATAAGTTATTAATGAGAAGCCCTTTTAAGATCTTTTCAAAATATCACTAAATACAAGAATTCTATTTCCATCACTCTTGATTGATGGGTTGTGTTTCATTAAAATCAACGCATCCCTAAGACTGGAACAAGGTCATACATGGGCTTGTTGGATGATTCCCATAGGGACATAGTAAGTGCATACTCCAACTCTTTCTCAGTAGAATCATCTTTCCAGACCAGTGCCAGCAGTGCATTTTAACCCTGAGTACCTAGATCTATTGTACCTGTATATCAAGAAGTTCAAGTTGATCCAACATAAGCCATCACTGTTGATGGACTGTGTCAACTTGGACGACCTGCAAAGAATTTCAGACTATAATGATCATTGAATTCCAGATTTAGGGGGAAAAAATGCACAGTATAAGGAATAAATATTTTAAGCAATCACCAGTCTTATGTTATTTTAATCAACTAAGGAAATAAAGAAAATTCCTCAGCAATATGTGGATATCAGATATTTTGCCTGAACTTCTGCAGAGAACCATTTCCCAAAGAAATTAGCTAATTGGAGTTTGGGAGAAAAGCTGAAGGCTGAGACTGATCATATGCATGGAGAGCTTTGTTGGTACAAACAAAGAATCTGAGAATTGGGCCCTGTCCTAAGACTGTGTCAGCTTTAGGACTTTTGATTCTAGTTATTTGATATGAAGCAAGCAAACAAACAAAAAGTCTTTAAAAAGAGATGTTTGAAATCTTGAACATTTTTTTAAAAAATTTTTATATATATTTCAAACTCTGTGCTAAGGAGCCTATCTTTCCCGTGTACCTTTTCCATGAAGCACCATGAAGTTACTGTGCTTGTAACTAAAGAAAAGGACTGTTAATCATGTTTAGAGCATGCCAACAAAACAGTAGCAGAATAAACAGCTCTAAAGGAAGAAAATTGATAGCATCTAAAGCAGAATTTAAAGGGTCAGGATCTATATACAACACTGGAGTGTATTCTGCCAAATTGTGGGGTGAAATAGATGAATTTGTGATGGTCTCTTCATTCCAAGAAAGATAAACTACATGCAAACTAGTGTACCATAAGTCAGTTCAGAAGATTCACAACCTGGATGATGGGAGGCCAGGGTTGTTTGGTCAAGCATATTACAGAGAAGGATGCATTTGAACCTGACTTTGAAATGTGTCATTGCCAAGGTTTATTTATGAGAGTAAACACATAAGTGGAATAATTCTGATTGTCTCAGAGACAGGTCCTGGGTTGGTCATGGAGCACTGGCCTAGTTCTTTAATAATTCACAATCACTTTACTGGTCCATATATTCTGTTCTAAATGCTGTGGAAGTGGTGGTGCATATCATCATTACTGATATTCTCTTTTTTTTCTTTTTGCAGGTGAGGAAACTAAAGCATAGGGAAGTAAATAACCTTTCCATGGCCCAACAGTGAAGGAACCAAAACTTTAACCATAGTCTATCAGATTCCAATGCCATTGAACCCAACCTTTCATTGACAATAAAGGTTAAGTGTAACTGAGCATTTATGATAGTCAGGTGATTGATCCGAGCACTGTGCAAGTATAGCCATTTAACTCTTGCAGCAACACCATCAGGTAAGCATAGTTATTGCCCATTCTACATATAAAGTAACAGAAGCAGATATCAAGCAACTTACCTGAGGTCACAGAGCTGTGGAGTAGCACCACAGGAGTTCCAATCCTGGAAGTTGGTTTCACAGCTGAGTTTATAAGTGCTACCACCTAATGCCTCTCTTGCTTTGCATTATTCAAAATATCCTCCATGCACCTACCATCCATCCTATCCCACAGTGTTGTTTTATAGTGTGAAGATGATGCTGCCATTTAAAACCTGGTAGTTTTTCACCACTTCCCTGATTACTTGTTCTTATTTTTTACCAGAAACAGCTGTCTTGACTGAGGAGCGCATATAGAGAATGATCAGAGAGCTATAAATGTCCCATCAGCCTGAAAACTTCTCCACAGAGCCCAGTCAAGGTCTTGAATGTCTAATCTTTGAACTTGAATCTTCTTAAAGGTCAGGGTGAAAGAAGAAATACATGGGCTAAAACCCCAA